>NW_024070213.1:82552404-82774079 GCF_014754425.2 Oryx dammah | reverse complement strand
CAATAAAGCAGAACTGCTTAGACGGAACCCCTGTCGCGTCTGATTGTCTCTCATTTGCCGAGGGGCTGGGTTGGCTGACAGCAGGCTCACCTCTCCTCGGGACCCCTCGGCTTTGCTGAGGGAAGTTCCACTGCCTCTCTCTTTCTGCGGAGCGCCCCCCACATTGACGTACTCCTTTTTCTATTTGGAACCAGTCTGTTGTTCCATGTCCAGTTCTAACTGTTGCTTCCTGACATGCATAGGTTTCTTAAGAGGCAGTTCTGGTGGTCTGGTATTCCCATCTCTTTCAGAATTTTCCACAGTTTATTGTGATCCACACAGTCAAAGGCTTTGGCATAGTCAATAAAGCAGAAATAGATGTTTTCTGGAACTCTCTTGCTTTTTCGATGATCCAGTGATATTGGCAACAAGTCGTCACTATTAATAAAAAATAATAGAGACATTAAAGATATTTGTAGATGAAAGCAACAATCAAGATTTACAGTGTAAAATTTGAAACAGATAAATTTTAAATTAGTGAACAAACTTCCTCAAGTTTGCCTTCATTCAGTTTTCCATATATCGAGTTGGGCAAAAGATTCATCTGGTTTTTCCCATAAGATGTCTTTAGTAGTGTTTAATTGTCTTTAATTTTGAAAAAATTTCATTGTTTTTATTTTATTTATTTATTATTTTATTTTATTGTGACAGTTGTCATATCAGTGTGCATTTAAAAAGACATCAAAATTAGTGAATTTTTGTGTAGCCTTTTTAATATTGAATGTGGAAGAAAAAAGCAACATTTTTAGCATATCATAATTTATTATTTCAAGAAAGGTAAAAACGCAGCTGAAATGCCAAAAAAGGATTTATGCAGTGTATGGAGAAGGTGCTATGAATGATCAAACATGTCAAAAGTGGTTTGCGAAGTTTTGTGCTGGAGGTTTCTCTCTGGATGATGTTCCATGGTGGGGTAGACCAGTTGAAGTTGACAGAGATCAAATTGGGATATTAACTGAGAACAATCAACGTTGAAAATAATTTGCATCAGCTTGGTTATGTTAATTGCATTGATGTTTGGGTTCCACATAAGAGAAAAAAATCTTCTTGATCGTTATTTCCTCATGCAATTCTTTACTTAAACATAACGAAAACATTTCATTTTTAAAACAAATTGTACAACAGTGTGGGATGGATGAGATTGTGGGGCAAGCTAAATGAACCTCCACCAACCACACCAAAGACTGGTCTTCACCCAAAGAATATGATGTGTATGTGGTGGCATTGGAAGGAGAACTATATTATGAGCTTCTTCCGGAATACCAAATAATTCCAGTGAGTACTACTTCCAGTTAAACCAACTGAAGCAGCACTGGATGAAAAGCGTCCAAGTTTAGTCAGCAGAAAACACACAATCTTCCATCAGGATAATGCAAAATTGCATGTTTATTTAATGACCAGGCAAAACTGTTACAACTTGGCTAGAAAGTTCTGATTCATCCAATGTGTTCACTACATTGCACCTTCAGACGTCCATTTATTTCAGTTTTTACAAAATTCTCTTAATGGAAAAAATATCAATTCCTTGGAAGACTGTAAAAGGCACCTGAAACAGTTCTTTGTTCAAAAAGGTAAGTTTGGGAAAGATGGAATTATCTATGAGGTTGCCTGAAAAATGGCAGAAGGTAGTGGAACAAAATCATGAATATGTTGTTCAATAAAGTTCTTGATGAAAATGCAAAATGTGTCTTTTATTTTACTTAAAAAACAGAAGGAACTCTTTGGTCAATGCAATACTTGCAGACAGTTTACATTAATTAACTCTCCTTCTTCCGAAAAAGTTTCTAAGTTGTAATTCCGGTTTCACTGTAACTTGTCCAGATCATGTATTTGTTTCTTTCTTCCATCCATTCTTCTGGTCTAGCCATTTGACAATCAATTTTGAGCTTATTCGTTGTACTGGGCACATTGAAATATAAATGCAGGAGAATGAAAGTCAAAAATAAGTGCAGCTCTGGGACAATCAAACTGGGAGTGGGGGTCGACTCCTTTACTCTCTTTAGTGCCCATAAAGTAACCTTAAACTTTGCCTTATCAGTTTCCTCATTCAGAAAATGAAAATGACTCCTTTCCTTTTAATAGGAATGTAATGATGTCCAAACGGAGAAGGCAATGGCACCCCAATCCAGTACTCTTGCCTGGAAAATCCCATGACGGAGGAGCCTGGTAGGCTCCAGTCCACGGGGTTGCTAAGAGTCAGACACGACTGACCGACTTCACTTTCATTTTTCACTTTCATGCATTGGAGAAGGAAATGGCAACCCACTCCAGTACTCTTACCTGGAAAATCCCATGGACGGAGGAGCCTGGTAGGCTGCAGTCCATGGGGTTGCTAAGAGTCGGACTCGACTGAGCGACTTCATTTTCATTTTTCACTTTCATGCATTGGAGAAGGAAATGGCAACCCACTCCAGTGTTCTTGCCTGGAGAATACCAGGGACGGGGGAGCCTGGTGGGCTGCCATTTATGGGGTTGCACAGAGCTGGACATGACTGAAGTGACTTAGCAGCAGCAGCAGCAGCAGCAATGATGTCCAAATGAGATAATGCCTGTAAAAGAATTTTATAAATAATAAAACATGATAGAATAATTAGTATTGTTAATAATAATATCAGTTGCATTTAAGTCTCAGTATTATTTTGAAAACTTCTTTCCTAAGAGACCAGTGTTTCTTATAAATTTAATTGGTTAATTATGGTTCTTTTCCAATCAGTTGCCTTCCTCCTTCCTGCTACATTGGCAAGTCTCTTTGCTTTACATTCACAAGATTGCAAGAGAAGATTGTGATTCTGATTAAGCATGCAAGGAGTTTAGAGTTAATATTCATATTCATTCTTGATGCCACTTGAAATCACATTTTTGGTAGGTGGGGAAATTATAGCATGTATGTACATGACAGTGGATTAGCTCTAAAAAGACCCTCTAGAAATACTTCTTTGTGTAGGAATTAAGAAACATTAAAGTATCAATTGGTTTGTGACTTGCCTAAAGTATTTTTTATAAAACGTCTAGTGACATATGAGTAATCTGCAATAAGGTTTCTAAAATATTTCTAGGGGTATCTGAAAAAAATCCAAAGAATTTTCTATACATAGATGATAATTCAACCTATCCTTCATTCAGCTTTTTGGGAATAAAGTCTGGAACTTCCTAGCAGTAAATTTGGCATTGTTTTATAGCACATTGCATGGGTGGGGACAGAAGGGCAAGAAGTTTCCCTCAGATAGCACAGATGCCCATGAGGAGTTCTTGAGATGTGTGTAGGGTTGGCCATAAGTGTGGCAGAATGATGGGCTGCTTATAGGATGTGATATTGGGAATGTCAGATACTTGCTCTCAAACATCACATCATCCAGGTGAATGAATTCTTAAGCCATCACTTAGAGAGGTAACACATGGTTCCCTGGAGGAGATTGAGGCAGCTTTAGCTATAAAAATAGTCTCTTATCAAAAAGTATACTAGACCTACCCCTAGCACACAGAGAAGCACTTGGTACCTGTTTTGAGCTTAAGGAACATATGGCTCCATAGTTTGTGCATGCATGCGTGCTGATTCACGTCCAGCTCTTTGAGACCCATGGACTATAGCTTTCCAGGCTCCCCTATTCATGGGATTATCCAGGAAAGAATACTGGAATGGGTTGCCATTTCCTACTCCAGGGGGTCTTCCCCACCCAGGGATTGAACCTGTGTTTACTGTATCTCCTGCACTGGCAGATGGATTCTTTAGGGAAGCCCCTATCACAGTAAATCAGACTGAATCCCTTCCTCCTGCCAATGTAGCTCACAGATTGAAGGGATGAGGACCCCTCCTCCAGTTCTAGGGTCCAGACCGTAATCCATCATGGGAATTCCAGTCTCCGTGGTAGTGACTGGTCTAGGAGCGCAGCAGAAGCTGATCATCAGACATTTCACTGCCAGCTTGATCTAAGGGGACTTGATTTAAGTCGGCTCTGATAGGTTCATATCTATGAATATCAGGTGGATTTTTATTCTTGGTTGGAGGATAGTTTTCCCCTCTCTCTCTCTTGCTAGATGTAACCAAGAAAGAATATACCCCCCACTGTAGCTAGTTGCCCTAGCAGCTGCCCAAGGATAGTGACAACACGTGATGAGAGCAGAGCCAAAGGACCCCAAAGAGACAGGGCCAGAGCCCTGAGCCTGAGGTTCGGACATCCTATCACAGGAAGTAATACTTTTCCTCATTGTTCTAAGCAGTTTTGAATCAGTTTTATGTATCATTTAGCCCAAAGCATTCTAACTAATCTAGCCTCGGTAAAAACTTGTTCAATGATTTGTTAAATGAATGAATAAGGGTAAAAGTGAATTGGAAGAAAGCCAGGGAGTCTGGGAGGAGAGAGGAGGGGTGGTCAGTGAAGAACTCCAATGTAATGAGCCAGGAGTGAGTTCATGAGAAGGAGGTCCTAAGCCAGTGCTGCGCAGACCCCTTTGAACACCCGGGAGCCCTGTTGGGGTGTAGGGTGGGGGGATGTGATGGGTGGGGGATGGGAGTGAGCTTGCCAGGGGTCCACAGAAGTGGAAATTGAACACCACCTGTGCCCTGAGCTCACTCAAGGGTTCAGTCTACAGAACTGTGGATTTCATTTTCACTTATTTATTTACTAGAATTCAGATTCTGTGCAATCAAGTGCTTTGTCTACTTTGTTCACTGCAGAATCCCCCCAGTGCTTAGAACGGTGTCTGCTACATGGTAGGAACGCGTGTGTGCTCAGCTGCTCAGTTGTGTCTGACTCTCTGCAATCCCATGGGCTGTAGCCTACCAGGCTCCTCTGTCCATGCGATTTCCCAGGCAAGAATATTGGAGTGGATTGCCGTTTCCTTCTTCAGGGGATCCTCCATGTAACTACTGCTGCTGCTAAGTCACTTCAGTCGTGTCCGACTCTGTGTGACCCCATAGACAGCAGCCCACGAGCCTCCCCTGTCCCTGGGATTCTCCAGGCAAGAACACTGGAGTGGGTTGCCTTTGCCTTCTCCGATGCAACTACTACCACCATCTAATTCCAGAACAGTTTCATCATGCCAAAAGGAAACCCATTAGCAGTTATTTCCCATTTCTCCCTGATCATCAGCCTCTAGAAATTAACGAGGAAGGAACATCCTTATCTCTGAAGATAAATAGATGCTAAAAAGAACCTTAACAAACAGGACCTGTTCCCCCAGTTTCCTATACTTAACCTCACACTCTGTAACTTATCATATTCTTCTGAGACTGTCCAGTCTTCATCAAACTCAGCATAAAGGAATAGAATTCTAACTCTATGGGTCTTCATTTCCCTATGAAGGCTTTCCCATCACATAAAACTTATATTAAATCTATTTGTATGTTTTTGTTCTGTTAATGTATCTTTGTCAGTTCAGGTATCAGACTCAGCTAGGGACCCTAAGAAGGTGAGGAAAACTTTTTCCTCCACTACAGTATCAAGATTGAATTTAATTCACATACCATGAAATTCACACTTTCAGTGGTTTTAGTATATTAACAAAGAAGTTGCGTGACCATCACTACTGTCTAATTCCAGAATATTTTTCATCACCCCAAAATGAAATGCCAGACACCTTATGGTCACTCCTCTTCCCCTATCCCCTGGCAACCACACATGTACCTCCTGTTTCTGTGGACTTGCCTATTCCTGACATACTATATAAATGGAATCATATGATAGATAGCCTATTGTGACTGCCTTCTTCACTTAGCATGATGTTTTCATTGTTCGTGCGTGTGGTAGCACTAACAGTACTTCCTTTTTTTCTGTGGCTGAATAATATTTCATTGTGCAAATAGATACCACAATTTGTTTATTCATTTATCAGTTGATGGGCGTAGGTTATTTCCAGTTTGAGGATATTATAAATAATGCTGCTTTGAACATTTATCTACAGGTGTTCATGGTAACATGTTTTTAATTCTCTTGGGTATATATCTAAGAGTAGAATTGCTAGATTACATGATATGTCCACATTTAACTTTTTGAAAAATTACCAAACTGTTCTCCAAAGCTATATCATTTTACATTTCCGTCAGCAATGTATGAGGGTTCTAATTTCTCTACATCCTTGTCAAGACATGATCTGTCTGTTAAATTTTAGCTATCTTAGTGAGTGTGAAGTGATATTTCATTATGGCTTTTTGACACGTATTTTTAAAAGAGCCAGTAAATCTGGATCAAGAACCTCGTTAGACATGTGGCATGAGGTTTTTCTCTGCCACCTTCTGGTTACCTTCTGAGGATGTCTTCTGGAGCAGTCTCAGAATAACTGGAAGATCAAAGATAATCCTGGCAATCTGGTGGGCAGGAATTCTGTCAATGTGTGTAGTAATTCATTTTATGTTAATCAGGGCTCTCATTGACCATTCAGTATATCTTTGATTAATAAAATGAAAATGAATGAAATATTACTTAGTAACTACACTTTATTTAGGAGAAAACACCTTTGGTAACATGGACTTTGGAGAGTAGCTGGGGATAGCCTCAGTGATAAAAATGGTCTTCATCAAGGCAATATCGCATGATTTTAAGAGCATAGCATCTGGGTACCGCCTAAGTTTGAATCCCAGTTCTACAACTGCCTAACTGTCTTACTTACTCTCTGTTACTCATCCATATCCATTCGGTTCAGTTCAGTTCAGTTGCTCAGTCGTGTCTGACTCTGTGACCCCATGGACTGCAGGACACCAGACTTCTCTGTCCATCACCAGTTCCCGGAGCTTGTTCAAACTCCTGTCCATTCAGTTGGTGATGCCGTCCAACCATCTCATCTCTGTTGTCCCCTTCTCCTCCCACCTTCAATCTTTCCCAGCATCAGAGTCTTTTCCAGTGAGTCAGTTCTTCGCATCAGGTGGCCAAAGTATTGGAGTTTCAGTTTCAGCATCAGTCCTTCCAATGAATATTCAGGACTGATTTTCTTTAGGATGGACTGGTTTGGTCTCCTTGCAGTCCAAGGGACTTTCAAGAGTCTCCTCCAACACCACAGTTCAGAAGCATCAATTTTTGGTGTTCAGCTTTCTTTATAGTCCAACTCTCAAATCCATACATGATACTGGAAAAACCATGGCTTTGACTAGATGGACCTTTGTAATGTCTCTGCTTTTTAATATGCTGTCTAGGTTGGTCATAGCTCATATCCATATCTATCTGCAAAACAAGAAAAAAATTTTTGCCTGTTAATGGTGTTGTAAGGATTAAATCAGTCAATTATATAAAATGTTTGAAGCAGAGACGGTGACTTAGTAAATGCCATGTGAAGTATTGTTCAGCCTCTGAGTTGTGCCTGGCTCTTTGTGACCCCAGGAACTGCAGCATGCCAGGCTTCTCATCCCTCACTATCTTCCAGACTTTGCTCAAACTCATGTTTTTGAGCCAGTGATGCCATCCAACCATCTCATCCTCTGTCACCCCCTTCTCCTCCTGCCCTCAATCTTTCCCACCATCAGAGTTATTTCCAATGAGTCAGCTCTTTGCAGCAGGTGGCCAAAGTACTGGAGCTTCAGCATTCATCCTTCCAGTGAGTATTCAGAGTTGATTTCCTTTAGGATTGACTGGTTTGATCTCCTTGCTGTTCAAGTGACTCTCAAGAGTCTTCTCTAGCACCACAATCCAAAAGCATCATTTCTTCAGCACTCTATGATTAGTATGCTGGCTAAACTGCTATAGTACCATCCCTCATTTTAGAAAAGATATGAAGGCCCCAAGCAATTCAAAAACTGGTTCAGATTGCAACCAAAGTCAGCTTTAACCCAGAACATGCATTTCCTGACCCTCACCTCCACTCCATTGCCTCCTTATTTGAATAAGAAGCTAGTAAAACCATAAGTTTCTGGACATATATTCTTTTTCCCCATTTCTATTTCTGCAGTCTGTCAGAAAGAAGAACTGTGGCAAAGAAAGATGTATTCTTCATTAAGACTTTAAGTGCAACAATACTATTTCACTGGCTTAACCAAATCGAGACTGTCAGGGCTCTGGACATGCCTCAGGGTTTGTGGCTGGGTCAGCAGCCTCTGCCTCATTGACTCTGAGCAAGAAAGTCACTCAACAAAGAATGTGAGAGTCTTTTCCAGAGGTAGCTAAAGTTTTCCTGCTATTGCTGTGCTCCTATTAATTGAAATAAATATGATGACTAATGGATTTATATGGGGTCTTAAAAAATTACTTGAGTAGGCCAACTTTTGTTGTAAAGAGAGTGAATTTGGAATTAAGCCTTTCCTGCGGTAATCTTGACAAAAAGAGAACTTGACATTGCCCTTCAAATAATGAGCCAAAGTGAAGACAGTTCTCGGGAGAGGCTGGTTTTAAGACAGTAAGAAATGCACGGATGCCAGTTTTTGAGAACATTTAGAGTTACACCTCATTAGGAGCCAGAGGCTAGATCAGATTGGGAACTTTCAACCTTTTGTGCCCGTGATCCATAGCAAGAAATCACAACTCAGTACACAAATACACACACACACACACACACACACACAGTGAATTTTTATAAAATAAACTTTACTCCCAGCATATTAAAAAGCAGAGATGTTACTTAGCCAACAAATGTCCGTCTAGTCAAGGCTATGGTTTTTTTAGTAGTCATGTATGGATTTGAGAGTTGGACTATAAAGAAAGCTGAGCATCGAAGAATTGATGCTTTTGAATTGTGGTGTTGGAGAAGACTCTTGAGAGTCCTTTGGGCTGCAAGGAGATCCAACCAGTCCATCCTAAAGGAAATCAGTCCTGAGTGTTCATTGGAAGGACTGATGTTGAAGTTGAAACTACAATATTTTGGCCACCTGATGCAAAAAACTGACTCATTGGAAAAGACCCTGATGTTGGGAAAAATTGAAGGTGGGAGGAGAAGGGGACAACAGAGGATGAGATGGTTGGATGGCATCACCGACTCAATGGACATGCTGTTGCTGCTACTGCTGCTAAGTCGCTTCAGTCGTGTCCGACTCTGCGACCCCATAGACGGCAGCCCACCAGGCTCCGCCATCCCTGGGGTTCTCCAGGCAAGGACACTGGAGTGGGCTGCCATTTCCTTCTCCAATGCATGAAAGGGAAAAGTGAAAGTCAAGTCGTGTCTGACTCAGCAGCCCACCAGGCTCCTCTGTCCATGGGATTTTCCAGGCAAGAGTACTGGAGTGGGGTGCCGTTGCCTTCTCCACAATGGACATGAGTTTGGGTAAACTCTGGGAGTTGGTGATTGACAGTGAGGCCTGGCGTGCTGCAGTCCATGGAGTCACAAAGAGTTGGACACAACTGAGTGACTGAACTGAACTGAACTAAAATGGAGTATATTCTGATATTTTCTCTTTATTTCATAAAAAAAAAAAATACGGGTTGTAATCCACTAAATGAGTTATCCACTTACCAGTTGTGATCTGCCATTTGCAAATACCATATTAAATGGATCTTGGGTTATCTTCCTTAGTTCTGACACTATAATAATCTTTAATAACCATAATATTAAGAATATAACTTTGATGCTCTCTGCTCCCCTAAACTTCATCTTAAAGTGTTGAAGGATGGTGAGTTTAGGGGTACAGTATTTCTATAACGAAGGGCTTCCCCAGTGGCTCAGTGGTAGAGAAACTGTCTGCAGTGCAGGAGACACAAGAGATGTGGGTTCAATCCCTGGGTCGGAAAGATTCCCTAGAGAAGGAAGTGGCAACCCACTCCAGTGTTCTTGCCTGGGAAATCCCACTGACAGAGGAGCGTGGCAGGCAACATACCATGGAGTCATAAAAAAGTCAACCAACAACATTCCTATAGAGAAAATGTTAGCTTTTACATAGTCTTCCCTTCTTTCTGCAGATTATTCCATCCCTCAAACTGAAAGGAAGCACTTGTATAGCCTGAAATGACTCTTTAGGTAATGCTGTGTTTACTAATGACTCATTAGTATTAATAATAAACTTTAGGTAATACTATAAAAGCTTAATTCTAATGTCTACTATATATTATAGTTATTACTGCATGTAGTTTCATTATTTTAAGAATATACAAAGTATATCAAGTGAAAAAAAGGAAGTTGCAAAGTGGTCTTTATCTTATGCTCTCATTTGTATTTTATAAAACTCTAATATATACTTTTATTTACAATGTTTTTACAAAAGAAACTGGTGACAGTAGCTGTTTTAGGAGAGGGAAACTGGAGCACTGATGATTCTGTTTGGGAAGGAGACATTCTTTGCTGCATACATTTTTGTACAACTTTGAAGGAAAGTGGCAAATTAACTTTAAGAAAATATTAGTGTGTATAGTTAGTACTTTTGTAAAAAAAAAAAGAAAAGCATTGGAAGAATGCTCTCCAGGGTTCCTTTCATTCTAAAAGTCTGGGATTCTAAACTCTTGCATGCAAAGTTGAACCAAACCTGTCCCTGCTATTGAAGGATTTATATTCTTCAAGGTTGGGCATCGGTTTGTATATGCCAAGGAGGACATGAGAATTATATTGCCATTTATAGAAAATCCTGGCTTTCTTTGCAGTTCAGTTAGTTCTAGACAGTCTTTTAAAGATAACTTAGCAAATAGCTAGCTAGCAGGTAGCAGTTTTATAGCACAGGGAGCTTAACTTGGTGCTCTGTGACAGTCTAGAGGGGTGGGAGGAAGGCTCTGTATGTGTGTCTGTACTAAGTTGCTTCAGTTGTGTCCGACTCTTTGCAACTCTGTGGACTGGCCCACAAGGCTCCTCTGTCCATGGGATTCTCCAGGCAAGAGTACTGAGGTGGGCTGACATGCCCTTCTCCAGGGGATCTTTCCAACCCAGGGATCGAACCCGCATCTCTCACGTCTCCTGCACTGGCAAACAGGGTTTACTATAATACCACCTGGGAATCCTGGATATACATATGCTGCTGTGCTTTGCTCAGTCACTACATCGTGTCTGACTTTGAGACCCAGTGGACTCTAGCCCACGAAGATGCTCTCTCTATGGGTTTCTCTAGGCAAGATTACTGGTGTGGGTTGCTGTGAGTTTCTTGAGGAGATCTTCCCAACCCAGGGATTGAACCCACATCTCCGGCATTGCAGGTGGATTCTTTGCCACTGGGGAAGCCAGGATATATGTATACATGTAGCTAATCCACTACATTATATGGCAGAAACTAATACAACATTGTAAAGCAAATATCCTCCAATAAAATCAAATGATTCTAAAAATAACTTAGCTATGTTAATCAACAAACACTAAAGAATTATTTTAGGTGGACGCTCATCTAAAATGCATTGCATTCTCTACTATATCAGGAAACTATATGTCTACAATATCATCAGTATGAACTGTACTTCCTAGATAGCGACATGTCACAGTGGTATCATCAGAGTCATTTGAGGCACTGTTGGTCCTAAAATTTAGTGACTTCACTCCTAAATTTAGTGATTTGGGCTTTAATAGTTTTGTTTTTCTGGATTCCTCTGGAGATTTCATTGTGAGTACCTCTCAGAATGCTGACATGGGTGAAGAAAATCTTTGCTCCATTTTAGATTCATTAGCCCGATCTAATACACTCAGAAAATAGCTAGTAACATTTTTTAGAACAGTATGCAAAGTGTAAATGGGCCCTGAGTTTAGGCCTCATCTTTGAATGGCATACATGCATCTTAATGGATGGACTTGTAATATTCACTTCAGTTGCTTAGAGCTCTTATTTTTATTAGTTCTTGATTCTTACCTGTGTTTCTGGTAGGTGTGGTTGTCTATAGCTTGGAACATGGCATAGAAATATCTAAAAGGATATACAAGAAAGGCAAGAAATGAAGGGAAGAATTCCATGGCAAATATTAAACCTTTGAAAAGGTCAAATACAAAGAAGTGTAAATAAATAGTCACTGTATATTTAATATTAGGGATTCTGTCAAGAAATTTCCAAATCAATCATTAGAATATATATTGAAGAATAATTATAATTTCTTTCTTCTTGTTCAAGGAAAGATTAAAGAGTAGTAGAAGCTGGAAAAAAATCAAGTTTTTTTTTTTTTTTGTCCACATAAATTGTTAAAAAAACAAAGAAACTTGAGACACATATCTATATGTTTTCTTTTTACTTAAAAAATTTTAAATTTATATTATACATTTATATCCCTATCTTATTTGTTCCTAATCATCTAATCAGGGCTATAAACTTAACATCTAAAAAACTCAGAGTATTTTCCACATTGTCTAACCCCAGGGGCACCAATCACAGAAGATACAATGTGAATAATGTCACCTGGTGGTGGAGCATGAGTTTGTTGATGGTCCACCCCAAAAGTTTGTTTCTTCATGAAGTTGGCCAGTTTTGTGAGAGTGTGGGGATAAAATCAGAGAGTTTGAAGTCTTGAAGCAAACCAGGGGAGCAGAGTTGGTAGGAGAGAAGCATTAAGAACAGCCACAGAGGACTTCCCTAGTGGTCCAGTTGTTAAGACTGTGCTTCCACTGCAGAGGGTGTAGGTTTGATCCCTAGTCAGAGACCTAAAATCCTGCATGCCAGGTAGGTTTGGCAAAAAAACAACAACAACAACAACAAACAGCCTCACCCTACACCAGCTATGCAGGGGGCTTTTCAATCTGTCAACTGGAGGACAGGCTGGACACCTGGTGTCAAGACCATGGACACTGCCAGATCATCCAGAATATGCATCTGCTGCTACATGTTTTAGAGCTATTTCTGGTACCCAGCGAGGCCCCCAGGTTGTGCATTTGACACACTGAAAATGCGTCACATTAAGCAGTAACATCCGCGGAGGAGGGGATGCTCAAAAACCTGACACAAACAAACTCCAAACTACATGAAACTATAAAATAAAACCAACCTTCACGCCCCAAACCCCCACGAAGCAAGATCAGAATTTACCGATATTTATCTATGGAGGAGAAAATGACAATACACTCCAATATTCTTGCCTGGAAAATTCCATGGATCTGGCCGGCTATAGTCCATGGGCTGGCAGGCCATTGGGTCACAAAGAGTCAGACACAGCTGAGCACAGGCACATCAATGGAGGAGAGATGGACCAGTGATGGGAACATGATAGGATGTACGAATCGCGTTCAGACTTGAGCAGAGCCTTCATTCAGCTTGCTGTGCAGTTTTCCTTCACGTGTTAGTTCCATGTAGCCTTGATAATACCACAGTCGCATATTCTGAAGGGGGCTGGAAGGCCACCTGTGAAAGGTAACAACAGTAGCGTTGTGTGAATTCTAGGGCTTGTCTCTTCCAGGGCCACCAGAGTTTTATTTTATGTATTTGTTAATAATCCAAGGAGGGAATAAACAGAATGCTAATGACAGTTGCTGAGAAGACTAAATTAGGAGGTGTTATAAGCTTTGATAAATGGCCAGGATATGGTGAAGTCACTCAGTCGTGTCCGACTCTTTGTGACCCCATGGACTGTAGCCTACCAGGCATCTCCGTCCATGGGATTTTCCAGGCAAGAATACTGGAGTGGGGTGCCATTGCCTTCTCCTAGTAACAGCCTAAGGAGGAGGAAGGGCTGGGAGAAACGTAGTCATGTAGCCTCCAGTGACTATGAAAATAGAGAGAGCGCGACTGTTTGAGGTGGTGTTGTGGAACAGGAGAAGGAAGACTGTGGGCCCCCATACGAGTGTGGCTGAAAGCACACTGTATTCAGTTTTAAGCACCTAAATAGACAAATGATGTTGACAGTCTTGGAGGGAACCCAGAGATGAATAACAAACATGATTAATGGAAAGGAGGAGTTGATTTATGAAGAAAGATTTATGGAATACATTGTGTGGTTTAAACAGTGGCCAAAAAGACAACATGTTACAGTCTAGAAATGGTGACAATACTTCTCTTCATATTTCAGTACTGACATGTAAAGGAAAAGAAGGAAAATTCATTAACAAGAGGGGAAATATAAGATTGAATTTTAAACACTGCTGATTGAACTAATGTGAAAACCATTATCTATTTTGATAGAGAACTGCTCAATTATGAACCATCTTTTTAAGGTGAATGCTGAATCCACTATCAGTTTTGACATTTATAACCAGAAAGGCCATTGAAAGGAATATTACCATCTTGGCAGTAATATGGATAGAACAAATGCGCTTTTTTCCTGTCTAATTTCACTGTTTCTCTTCTTTGACCTATAAGCAAACAAGCTTGCCTTTAACAGAATTCTAAAAGAGATGCTTTTGTCAGTTTAATAAGGGAAATGATGAGAAAAAAACCTCTTTATTCCTACTTAAGAAAAACTGTAGTATCATTTTCTATATTTACATTTTTCTGAAGGACCTACCCCCCAACCCCAAAATTATGCATAAGAAAAAAGAACTGAAAGGCTTTATGCAGTGTTTTAAGAGACACCTGCCTTCATTTTAGTGGACAGAATTCTTTAAAAACACTTATTGGGATTTTCTCTGGTACTGATTGAAAAAATAAATGTTTTTATAAACTCTGTGAGTGGTCACTTTAACGTGATCTTTTAAGACTGAGACTGCGAGACAACTCAATTTTGTTCCCACTTTCTCTTTACCATATTTGATGCAGGTATTGCTTGTTGGGGCTTCCCTGGTGGCTCGGTCAGTAAAGAATCCGCCTACAATGTGGGAAACTCTGGTTCAATTCCTGGGTTGGGAAGTTCCCCTGGAGAAGGGACAGGCTACCCACTCCAGTGTTCTTGGGCTTCCCTATTGGCTCAGATGGTAAAGAATCCACCTGCAATGCAGGAGCCTTGGGTTCGATCCCTGGGTTGGGAAGATGCCCTGGAGGAGGGTATGGCAACCTACTCCAGTATTCTTGCCTAGATAATCCCCATGGACAGAGGAGCCTGGTGGGCTACAGTCCATGGAGTTGTAAAGAGTCGGACACGACTGATTGACTTGTTGAAGGAAAATAAGACATTCAGTAAAGAATCAAGTACAGAAAAAAATAAGTACCCTGCCAAAAGCTCTCCAGTCTGATATGAAATGCTAAAAGAAATGAGGCCCACCTTGGAATAACAATGTGGCACTTGGCAAATGACTGCAAAAGTTGGAGGATTAAGCCAGGATCTTAAAATCTAGTTATGTTGTCAAAAGTATACTGGAGTAAACCCTTGAGTCTTAAGGAGAATGACTTAGTTATAATGGCAAGATATATTTAAATGGTAAAACAGAAATATCCCATGGCTTAGCTTGAGCTTAAACTTGAAATCCAACTCTGACTTGCTGTTGGCATATCAGTCATGAAAGCTCATGACAAAGGACAGTGATCCTGTGTTTCATGATATCAGGCTACTGCAGTAGTCTGATTGCCTAGCACATAGCTGGCACTGAGTAGAGATTTGTCAAATGAATGAGTGAATGAGTCGGAGAAATGACTGGCCCAAGTGAGAGATGGAGCTGGTTCAATAGTTGACCCTAAAAAGCTCCATAGGGTCAAATCTACTGGATTGGCCAGAAAGCTCTTCTGAGTCTTTCTGTGACATCTTACAGAGAAACCCAAATGAACTTTTTGACCAACCCAATAGATATAACCAGCTTTTATTTCCACAATATCAATCAAATGTGACTCTCTTGTCCCCTCCCCCTTCTGTGATCCTCTCTCTCTTTCATGTTATTGTTTCCAATACTATCAATTTCATCAGGCATTTTCAGAGCACCTACTCAATGCTAAGTAAGTACTGGACTATGTGCTGGGAACACAGGGTAGATTAGACAGTTTCTCTTCTCAGGAAGTTTACAGTCTGGTTGGGAAGACAACACATAAACAAATTAAATGTATTTTATATTAATACTGCTGCTGCTGCTGCGTTGCTTCAGTCATTCCAACTCTGTGTGACCCCATAGACGGCACCAAAAAGGCTCCCCCATCCGTGGGATTCTCCAGGCAAGAACACAGGAGTGGGTTGCCATTTCCTTCTCTAATGCATGAAAGTGAAAAGTAAAAGTGAAGTCGCTCAGTCGTGTCCGACTCTTAGCGACCCCATGGACTGCAGCCCACCAGGCTCCTCCATCCATGGGATTTGCCAGGCAAGAGTACTGGAGTGGGGTGCCATTGCCTTCTCCTTATATTAATACTAATTGTGTATATTTATATAATAAAATCTATAATAAATTATTGTCATTCATCAAAATAAGTGTCACTGTAGTTGTGTCAGGAGCCAGGGAAGTATGGAGGAGAATGTTCTGGGTATAACAGAAATGTGATCAAAGTGCTGAGATTTCTTTTCCTTTCCAGGGATTCTCTTGACCTTCATGTTAACCGGAGTCTGTGTAGGTATATACGTTTAGAAGACAAGATCATTTCCTCCAGACCTCATATTTTCCTGCCCTCTACATGCTACAACAGAGGGATGTCCCTTTTTATAGGAAAGTTTGGCCTTTAATGTTCTTACCATTGGTTGCCTATAAAGACAAAAAAGGCTTGCTTACAATTCATTTGTGATTTCTCTATGCAACGTTAACTTTGTGTTGGTCTATTTCTGTTGATTCTTCAAGAAATTATTTAAAATGAAATCAATTTTCAGGAATGCTTGATTTTATGTGTCAAATGTAAAGACCTACTAAAAATTGTTTATTCTCAGCAGGTTTGTAGCATGTGAAATTGCTCTTTTGCAAACTTCATTCTAGTCTATTATTTTTATAAGCATATTTTCTTGTTGGTAATAAAAAGTACACTGTGTACAATACAGGCTGTGATATGTAATATCTAAAAAAAAGTCTACTTAATAGCATATTAGGTGTGCTTTAGTCAGTCCACATAACACTAAAGTTTTTAATTTAATTTAATTTATGTTTCTGTTGACTGAGTGTAAATAAATAAAAAGTCAGAAGTTCTTTGCATACCCCTCTCTCAGGGGAAGGCACTATAGAGATAACCTGCACTTTGATCATTTTATTTTACAATCATGATCTTAGATGGCAGATTTAGGACAGGTTCTGTAGATTGCTGTTCAGCTTTTATTAGGAAGGTCTGATGTGAACAGGATATACACTACAATATAATATTACTATCCATCTTGTACTTCAACCGCATCTCAGTACACAGCAGTAAATCACCTAGAGCTATACTAGATAACGTGTTGTGTAAATCCCCCTTCCTTGGTCTACGTGTGAGTTTAAATATAAAGGTATTACCTTGTTGAAGTATAGTTAGACTATCATAAGCTCCATTATCCACTTCAGTTTTCAAAATGGAAGTAGTAATACAGGAAATGAAAGTATGTATTCTTCCTTTTGAAATCTGTCAATCACATTACACTACAGCAGATAGATTTGAAGCCTACTGCCTGCCAAACTGCCCCAACACAGAAAGAGATCAGTAAAAGGACACTTGATTCAGTGTCTTTTCAAAGAAAAACCCCACCATGCCTGGTGGAGAGGAAAGAGTGCTGGATTTTAATGCAGGTGTGACGACCTCCCCGGAGATTTGGAACTGCCTGACGAAAAAAGTCTCATCTGGATCCATCTCCCCCACTTCCGCTCTCCCCATCCCACCGGCTCTGTTGAGCTGGGGCATTTTAGTTATGGTTCTCAAAACATTTTACTTGTTAGGCACAAATGCTTGCAATTCACTTAAAATTCAAGCTGTTATTTGTAGTCACATTTCTTTAGACAGGTTAATTTATGTAAAGTTCAGAAAACAGTGCTTGGCATTTAGGAATTAGCAATTGTTGCTGGTGGTGATGAGGCTGTCAGAGGAACAGAGGCATCTTTATCAACTAGGGGGGAGGCAAAAGGTTCTGCAGAACCTGAGCGTGAGGACCCTCAGATTTTTGCACCCTAAGCACCTCATTTGCTTCACCCTCCTCCTAATCTTGATTTTTAAATCACACACTACTAATTCTATATCAAAAAAACTCATAACTGGATAATTATAAATTATGCAATGGCAACCCACTCCAGCTCTTCAGGCACTCTATCAGATGTAATCCCTTGAATCTATTTGTCACTTCCACTGTATAATTTTAAGGGATTTGATTTAGGTCATACCTCAATGGTCTAGTGGTTTTCCCTAGTTTCTTCAATTTAAGGCTGAATTTGGCAATGAGGAGTTCATGATTTGAGCCACAGTCAGCTCCCAGTCTTGTTTTTGCTGACTGTATAGAGGTTCCACAACTTTGGCTGCAAAGAATATAATCAAAGCTATGGTTTTTCCAGTGGTCATGTATGGATGTGAGAGCTGGACTGTGAAGAAAGCTGAGCACTGAAGAATTGGTGCTTTTGAACTGTGGTGTTGGAGAAGACTCTTGCAAGTTCCTTGGACTGCAAGGAGATCCAACCAGTCCATCCTAAAGGAAATCAGTCCTGTATATTCATTGGAAGGACAGATGTTGAAGCTGAAACTCTAATACTTTGGCCACCTGATGCGAAGACCTGACTCATTGGAAAAGACCCTGATGCTGGGAAAGATTGAAGGCAGGAGGAGAAGGGGATGACAGAGGATGAGATGTTTGGATGCCATCACCAACTCAATGGACAGGAGTTTGAGTAAGCCCTGGGAGCTGGTGATGGACACGGAGGCCTGGAGTACTGCAGTCTATGGGGTCGCAAACAGTTGGACACGACTGAGCGACTGAAATGAACTGAACTGAACCCCTTCCAGTATTCTTGCTTGGAAAATCCCAGGGACAGAGGAGCCTGGTGAGCTACCGTCCATAGGGTCGCAAAGTCTGACACGACTGAGCAACTGAGCACACATCATGCAGTGCTCTGCATGCCTATAGGCTATAGGCTCTATATACCCATAGGCTTACAGGCATAGGCTCTATATACCTGTAGGCTTATAGGTATAGGCTCTATATACCTGTAGGCTTACAGGTATAGGCTCTTATACCTGTAGGCTTACAGGTATAGGCTCTTATACCTGTAGGCTTATAGGTATAGGCTCTTATACCTATAGGCTTATAGGTATAGGCTCTATATACCCGTAGGCTTATAGGTATAGGGTCTATATACCCGTAGGCTTATAGGTGTAGGCTCTATATACCTATAGGCTTATAGGTATAGGCTTTATATACCTGTAGGCTTATAGGTATAGGCTCTATATACCTATAGGCTTATAGGTATAGGGTCTTATACCTATAGGCTCTACTGCTAGCCATTATATATTAATTATGGACTCTCTGTACTGTGCTTAGTATGGACCCTCAGTACAATTTATAGGAACATTAACATGAGAGAAAATTTTGTGAATATATTAGTATATGCATTTAATAGACACTTAAAAGGTGCACATTACATAAAACAACATTCATATACTCAAAATTATGCATATAATGAAACATATATAATATATACACATATTATTTATGCTCTCTGACATGTAATGTAGGATATGCAATATATAAAAATGTAATCACTTGTTACCAAACTACATATCTCTTGTGTACGTATAAAAATTCACAAAAGTACATGTTTTGCACCCCCCACAGAAGCCCCTTCTGTTTCCTAAGGACTCAGCAAATCCCAAGGTTCCAATTGAAAGAGATTGACAGTATTTTGCATCATCCCCCGCTCTCCACTGGCCCTCCACCAATGCCTCGAAGTTAATTTGATTTGCCAGGATCACAAAGCAAGCCCAGGGAAGGTTAGAAGTTAGATCTTCAGTATCCCACTTATTTCGCCCCCTGGGCGAAACCTGTCGCCTAGGACGTCTTTTTAGTGCTTCCTGCTGACTGGTATTGTTGAGACACAAGCTGATAAAAGAACGGCAAGTGCTGTCTGGGGGCGGGGCGGGCAGCGGGAGGAAGGCAGCGCCACTGCGCCCACCCACCGCAGCGCCGGCTCCAGACGGCGGTTCTGGGGGAAATCCTGTCTGTGTGTGCGCTTTTATAAGTAAATTTAGAACTGCACGTAGATGTGTTCGTAAAAATATGCCTTTGCCTTATTTTTCAAGGCATTGAAAGACAGTCACACGACTGGGATCCTGGGGTCTTCAGTGTATTTAGGCTTATATTTTGTTTCTTTTGTTTTACACTGATAACTCAATCCCTTTTTTGAGGTCAGAAATCCCAGGGGTTCGGGGCAACAGGACAGACAGGAATCCTGGCGGGAGCCATAGACTCCTCTACGTGTTTTAATTTTTAAAAATATTCTGGATATTATATGAATTCTTTCTCCATGTAACAATTTGAATATAACAAATAAGGCTAGTATTTCCTCAAACCACTCCCCACTTCCCCATCCTAGCTCTCTTTCCAGTTTTGGGTCTACCAGTCTAGAACTTCCTCATACATTTACATTATATATAGTGTATGTGATATGTGTATAATATATATGTATAGATACAGATCCATACAAAAAATGCAGTTTTGTATGTGTGTGTGGGGGTATTTGTGCAATTTTATAGGAATAGTGTCACTGTATAAACTGTTCATCAATTTCTCTTTACCTCTGAATTACACAGCTTTAGTGATCTTTCCACAATAATACACCTAGATGTATCTAGTTCTCTTTAGCTGCAGCATCCTGTTCTACAGGTACAGGAGTTTATTTAACCTACTGAGCACAAGGAATGAAACTTAGCTTATGGTTAATAGATATTTGCTAGATACCTGAATAAATAAATTTTCTCAGCTGGGCAACAGAGGGGGAAAATCTCTTTAGAAGATACATGCATATGCTATGTGTAATCAAGAGATGACCAATATCCTGTGCTTAGTCATAGAATAATTTCCTCACATGATACTAGTAACAAGAAACGTGTTAGTCACTTACTGTGTGCCAGATACTGTAAGCACTTCACATGCATTTTGCATCCACGATGTAGATATCTTCATTTTACTAATGGGGAAGTTGAAGGCTTGAACTTGCCCAAGGTTCTCTGCTAACTAGGGGTGGAACCTGTTTTTAAACCCAGAAACCAAGTCCTGAGTGATGACCCACTGTGGTTTTATCCCACTTTTACAACTTGGGAAATAGAAAGAGAGAAAGAGAGAGTACATTTTTGCATTCTCTACTTCTGATTTTCTCTCTTAGCCCCTTCATTTCTACGTTTTAAAAAATAGCTTGAAGAGGAAGAGTAAGGTTCTAGGATGGGACAAGAAGCAGTAGAGACAGAAAGAACAAGAAATGAAGGTTAAGTGTGAGTGAGGGGAAGTAGTAAATGTAGTGGATAGAAAAAAGGAAGTAGAAATTCTTCAAATTTCAGACTGGAGAACCCAAATAATATAAAATAAGTCTGATAATTTTTTAAAACAAGTGTGACCTGTAATATTTCAAGACAAATTAGTGAGGGGAAATGGTAACTTTCAGGGAGAGTGAAGTTTCAGAGAGATGTTTCAGAAGGTCAGATGGGCTGGGACAGAAAGGAAAAATAAAACACAACCTTTAGGGTCCAATAGTCCAGAGAGAGGTTTCCAAAAGGGTAAGTGAAGTTTCCTCTCTAAGAAAGTGCCCTGAATGACTAGTAGATAAGCAGCCTCGCTTTGGGGTAGTGAGGTGCAGTTAAAAGAAGGTGGCCAATGAAAAGTCAGAAAGAGAAATGCAGAAAGCAGTCTCGTTTACCATCACATCAAAAAGCATAAAACATCTAGAAGCAAACCTAGTTTTTCATGTAAAACTTTTTAGGTAAAAGACCTGTACTCTGAAATCTATAAGACATTGATGAAAAAACTTGAATACAACACAAACAGGTGGAAAGATATTCCATGTTCTTGGATTGGAAGAATTAATATTGTTAAAATGAGCATATTACCCAAGGCAATCTACAGATTCAATGTAATCCTTATTGAAATACCAATGGCAAAAAACTAGAACAAATGATTTTAAGATTTGTATGGAAACATAAAGACCTCAAGTAGCAAAAGCAATCTTGAGAAAGAAGAACAGAGCTAGTTGGAGGATTTAGGCTCCCTGACTTCAGACTATACTATGAAGCTACTGTCATCAAAATAGTATGGTACTGGCACAAAAGCAGACACATGGATCAATGGAACAGGATAGAAAGCCAGAAATAAACCCATGCACTTATGGACAGTTAATCTATGACAAAGGAGGCAAGAATATACACAGAGAAAAGGTAGTCTCTTTGATGAATTGTGCTAGGAAAAGTGGACAGCTACATGTAAAAGAATGAAATTAGGACATTTTCTAACACCATATACAAAAATAAGCTCAAAATGAATTAAAGACATAACTGTTAAGACTGGATACTGTAAAACTCCTAGAGAAAATCATAGAGCACTCTGCTATCAATTGCAGCAGTATTTTTTTGGCTCCATCTCTTAAAGTAAAGGAAATAAAAGTAAAAATAAACAAATTAAACTTAAAAGTTTTTGTATAGCAATGGAAACTATCAACAAAATTAAACATCAACCTAATGAATGGGAGAACATATTTATAAATGATGTGACCCCTAAGGGGTTAATACTTAACATATATAAATAGCTCATAATCTTAACATCAAAAACCAAACAAGCTAACTTAAATATAGGCTGAAGAACTGAATAGACATTTTCCCAAAGAGGAATGCAGATGGCCAACAAGTACATGAAAATATGCTCAACATTGCTAATCATCAGGGAAATGCAAATCAAAATTACAAGGAGATATCATTTCGTATCTGTCATAAAGGCTATCATAAAAAAGAACACAAATAACAAATGTGGAGAAAAAAGAACCTTTATACATTGTTGGCGGGAATGTAAACTGGTGCAGCCACTGTGGAAAACAGTATGGAAGTTTCCTAAAAACTAAAAATGGAACTACCATATGACCCAGCAATTCCATTCCTGGATATATATCTGAAAAAGAAAAAATATTAATTCAAAAAACTGCATGAACCCCAAAGTTCAGTTCAGTTCACTCGCTCAGTCATGTCCAACTCTTTGCAACCCCAAGGACCACAGCACGCTAGGCTTCCCTGTCCATCACCAACTCCCAGAGTTTACTCAAACTCATGTTCATTGTGTCAGTGATGCCATCAAACTATCTCATTCTCTGTCATCCCCTTCTCCTTCCACCTTCAATCTTTCCTAGCTTCAGTGTCTTTTCAAATGAGTCAGTTCTTCACATCAGGTGGCCAAAATATTGGAGTTTCAACTTCAGCATAAGTCCTTCCAATGAATATTCAGGACTTATTTCCTTTAGGATGGATCGGTTGGATCTCCATGCAGTCCAAGGGACTCTCAAGAGTCTTCTCCAATACCACAGTTCAAAAGTATCAATTCTTTGGCACTCAGCTTTCTTTATTGTCCGACTCTCACATCCATACATGACTACTGGAAAAATGATAGCTTTAACTAGACGGACATTTGTTGGTAAAGCAATGTCTTGGCTTTTTAATATGCTCTCTAGGTTGGTCATAGCTCTTCTTCCAAGGAGCAAGCTCTTTTAATTTCATGGCAGCAGTCACCATCTGCAGTGATTTTGGAGCCCCAAAATGTAAAGTCTCTCACTGTTTCCATTGTTTCCTCTTCTATTTGCCATGAAGTGATGTGACCAGGTGAAGTGAGTTGGTGATGGATATGGAGGCCTGGCATGCAGCAGTCCATGGGGTTGCAAATAGTCAGACACAACTGAGTAACTGAACTGAACTGATGGGACCAGATGCCATGACCTTAGTTTTCTGAATGTTGAGTTTCAAGACAACTTTTTCACTCTCTCTTTAACTTTTATCAAGAGGCTCTTTAGTTCACTTTCTGCCATAAGGGTGGTGTCATCAGCATATCTAAGGTTATTGATATTTATCCCAGCAATCTTGATTCCAGCTTGTGCTTCATCCAGTCCAGCATTTAGCATGATGTACTCTGCAGATAAGTCAACTAAGCAGGGTGACAATATAGAGCCTTAACATACTCCTTTCCCAGTTTGGAACCAGTCTGTCATTCCATGTCCAGTTCTAACTGTAGATTCCTGACCTGCATACAGATTTCTCAGGAGGCAGGTCAGGTGGTCTGGTATTCCCATCTCTTGAAGAATTTTCCACAGTTTGTTGTGATCCACTGAGTCAAAGGCTTTGGTGTAATGAATAAAACAAAAGTAGATGTTTTTCTGGAACTCTCTCACTTTTTCAATAATCCAGTGGATGTTGGCAATTTGAGCTCTGTTCCTCTGTCTTTTCTAAATCCACCTTGAACACTTAGAAGTTCATGTTTCATGTATTAGTGGAGCCTGGCTTGGAGAATTTTGAGCATTACTTTGGTAGTGTGTGAGATGAGTGCAATTGTGTGGTAGTTTGACCATTCTTTGGCATTGCCTTTTTTTGGAATTGGAATGAAAACTGACCTTTTCCAGTCCTGTGGCCACTGCTGAGTTTTCCAGATGTGCTGGCATATTCACTTGAGTGAATATGAAGAGTGCAGCACTTTCACAGCATCATCTTTTAGGATTTGAAATAGCTCAACTGGAATTCCATCACCTCTACTAGCGATGTTCTCCTTGATGCTTCCTAAGGCCCACTTGACTTCGCATTCCAGGATGTCTGGTTCTAGGTGAGTGATCACACTATCATGGTTATCTGGGTCATGAAGATCTTTTTTGTATAGTGCTTCTGTGTATTCTTGCCACCTCTTCTTAATATCTTCTGCTTCTGTTAGGTCCATACCATTTCTGTCCTTTATTGAGCCCATCTTTGCATGAAATGTTGCCTTGGTATCTCTAATTTTCTTGAAGAGATCTCTAGTCTTTCCCATTCTATTGTTTTCCTCTATTTCTTTGCCTTGATCATTGAGGAAGGGTTTCTTATCTCTCCTTGTTTTCTTTGGAACTCTGCATGCAAATGGGTATATCTTTTCTTTTCTCCTTTGCCTTTCATAGCTATTTGTAAGGCCTCCTCAGATAACCATTTTACCTTTCTACATTTCTTTTTCTTGGGGATGGTCTTGATCCCTGTCTCCTGTACAATGTCGTGCACCTCCATCCATAATTCTTCAGGCACTCTATCTATCAGATCTAATCCTTTGAATCTATTTGTCACTTCCACTGTATAAGCATAAGGGATTTGATTTAGGTCCTAGCTCAATTGTTTAGTGGTTTCCCCTACTCTTCAATTTAAGTCCGAATTTGGCAATAAGGAGTTCATGATCTGAGCCACATTCAGCTCCCAGTCTTGTTTTTGCTGACTGTATAGAGCATCTCCATCTTTGGCCACAAAGAATATAATCAATCTGATTTCAGTATTGACCATCTGGTGATGTCCGTGTGTAGAGTCTTCTCTTGTGTTGTTGGAAGAGGGTGTTTGTTATGACCAGTACGTTTTCTTGGCAAAAGTCTGTTAGCCTTTGACCTGCTTCTTTTTGTACTCCAAGGCCAAATTTGCCTGTTACTCCAGGTAACTCTTGACTTCCTACTTTTGCACTCCAGTCCCCTATAATGAAGAGGATGTCTTTTGGGGTTTTAGTTCTAGAAGGTCTTGTAGGTCTTCATAGAGCCATTCAACTTCAGAGGAATAGGACAGGGAGACCACTTTCCTCACCACAAATTCATCAAAAGATCATTTGAATGCTGAGCAACTTCGACAAAACAACTTCTGAACACTGGCAGAGGACACCAGGCACCCAGAAAGCCAGCCTATTCTCTTCAAAAAGAGGTAGGACAAAATATAAAAGAAAAAAAGAGAGACAAAAGAGTTAGGGATGGAGACCTGTCCTGGGGAGGGAGTGATGAAGTAGGAGAAGTTTCGCACAGTAGGAAACCCTCTCAGACACGGGTTGGTGGGAAGTTTTGGAATCTCAGAAGGCAACATAACTGGGAGAAAAAAAAAAAAAAACACAAAACCCCACAGAATATACCCCTAACCACAACTAGGGAAAAGAGAACTTTCCTGTGAAAAGCTCTAAGCTAACAACCTAAGGCACGGCCTGGCCCACTCACAGAACAAAGGATTGTGTGATTACTAGAGGAGAGCTAGCCAGGGCCCTTCCCTGCCTAGAGGCAGAGAGGCAGGCTTGCCAGAGCCAGAAGGCAAGGGGTTGCTGCAATCTCGGCCCCAGAAAAAGCATCTTTCACCAAACTGTGAGCAGGCTACCAGCCGCTAACCACATCTTCCTGAGATCCTGGACAGTTGACATCTGCCAGGAGGGTCACAGGCTGAGATCAGCTCTCCAGAGGAGACATATGGCACACCTGAGATGGTGCTCTCATGGCGCACCTGGGAAGCCAAGTGGCTGGGACCGGGGAGGTGATTAAGATGCATGGCCCACCTGGGACAGTGCACTCTCCAAGCACCTGGTCACCTGAGCTGCTCAGCCCTGGGAAGGACACAAAATGCATGCCCAACCCACAGAGACTGAGCCAGAACTGTGTCTGAGTGTCTCCTTTGGAGGTACGGGTCAGAAGTAGCCTGCCACAGGGGCTCTGGGTGCAGCAGACCTGGGTATGGAATAAGCCCTCTTGGAGGAGGGCACCATTAACCCCACCATAGAGCCACCAGAATTTAAACAGGACTGGGGAAACAGACTCTTGGAGGGCACAAACAAAACCTTGTGTGCACCAGGACCCGGGAGAAAGGAGCAGTGACCCCACAAGAGACTGACCCAGACATGCCCATGAGTGTCCAGGAGTCTCTGGTGGAGGCGTGGGTTGGTGGTGGCCTGTTTCAGGGTCGGAGGCACTGAGTGCAGCAATGCAGGCATGGGACATTTTGAAGGAGGTCGCCATTATCTTTGGAGAAGGCACTGGCACCCCACTCCAGTCCTCTTGCCTGGAGAATCCCATGGATGGAGGAGCCTGGTGGGCTGCAGTCCATGGGGTCGCTAAGAGTCGGACATGACTGAGCGACTTCACTTTCACTTTCATGCATTGGAGAAGGAAATGGCAACCCACTCTAGTATTCTTGCCTGGAGAATCTCAGGGACAGAGGAGCCTGTTTGGTGCCGTCTATGGGGTCACACAGAGTCAGACATGACTGACATGACTTAGCAGCAGCAGCAGCAGCCATTATCTTCATTACCTCCACCATAGTTTGGCTTCAGGACAAGCAGGAAATTGGATTAAAGATTTACTGAACATGGCCCATGGACTGCAAGGAGGTCCGACCAATCCATCCTGAAGGAGATCAGTTCTGAATATTCATTGGAAGGACTGATGCTGAAGCTGAAACTCCAATACTTTGGCCACCTGATGCGAAGAACTGACTCATTTGAAAAGACCCCAATGTTGGGAAAGATTGAAGGTGGGAGGAGAAATGGATGACAGAGGATGAGATTGTTGGATGGCATCAACCAACTCAATGGACATGAATTTGAGTCAACTCTGGGAGCTGGTGATGGACAGGGAGGCCTGTCATGCTGTAGTCCTTGGGGTCGCAAAGAGTCAGACACGGCTGAGTGACTGAGCTGAACTAAGCTGACCATGGTCCCACCCATCAAAACAAGACCCAGTTTCCCCCTCAGTCATTCTCTCCCATCAGGAAGCTTCCATAAGCTCCTATCCTTATGCATCAGAGGGCAGACGAACGAAAACCACAGTCACAGAAAACTAACCAAACTGACCACGTGGACCACAGCCTTGTCTAGCTCCATGAAACTAAGAGCCATGGCGTGTAGGGCCACCCAAGATGGATGTGTCATGGTGGAGCGTTCTGACAAAACGTGATCCACTGGAGAAGGGAATGACAAACCACTTCAGTACTGCCTTGAGAACCCCGTGAACAGCATGAAAAGGCAAAAAGGTATAACACTGAAAGATGAAGTCCCAAAGCTGGTAGGTGCCCAGTATACTGCTGGAGAAGAGTGGAGGAATAACTCCAGAAAGAATGAAGAGATGGAGCCGAAGCAAAAACAACACCCAGTTGTGGATGTGACTGGTGATGGAAGTAAAGTCCGATGCTGTAAAGAGCAATACTGCATAGGAACCTGGAATGTTAGGTCCGTGAATCAAGGCAAACTGGAAGTGGTCAAACAGGAGATGGCAAGAGTGAATGTCAACACTTTAGGAATCAGTGAACTAAAATGGACTGGAATGGGTGAATTTAAGTCAGGTGACCATTCTATCTACTACTGTGGGCAAGACTCCCTTAGAGGAAATGGAGTAGCCATCATAGTCAGCAAAAGAGTCCGAAATGCAGTACTTGGATGCAATCTCAAAAATGACAGAATGATCACTGTTCATTTCCAAGACAAACCAAAGGAAAGGGTAGGAAGAATTGAGACAGTAGCACCGAAGCATTGAAACATATTCATTACTATATGTATGCTAAGTCGCTTCAGTCGTGTCAGACTCTGTGTGACCCCATAGACAGCAGCCCCAGGCTCCCCCATCCCTGAGATTCTCCAGGCAAGAACACTGGAGTGGATTGCCATTTCCTTCTCCAATGCGTGAAAGTGAAAAGTGAAAGTAAAGTCGCTTAGTCGTGTCTGACTCTTCGAGACCCCATGGACTATAGCCTACCAGGCTCTGTCCATGGGATTTTCCAGGCAAGAGTACTGGAGTGGAGTGCCATTTGCCTTCTCTGTACCATATGTATAATAGACAGCTAGTGGGAAATTGCTGTATAACACAGGACATTCAACCCTGTGCTCTGTGACAACCTAGAGGGGTGGGATGGAGTAGGGGGTGGGAGGGAGGTTCAAGAGGAAGGAAACATAGGTATACTTCTGGCTGATTCATGTTGTTGCATGGCAGAAACCAACACAATATTGTAAAGCAATGATCCTCCAATTAAAAGTGAATTAAAAAAAATAAAAACATTGAAAATCTGAAAAATAGATACATGCACTCCAATGTTCATAGCTGCCTTATTTATAATAGCCAAGATATGGGAACAACCTTGATGTCCATTAATAGATGAATGGATAAAGAAGAAGTGGTATATGTATATACAAGGGAATATTACTTAGCCATATAAAGGAATGAAATTTTGCCCTTTGCAGGAACATGAATGGACTTGGAGGGCATTATGGTAAGTGAACTAAGTCAGACAGAGAAAGACAAATGCTTTATGATATCACTTACATGTGGACTCTAAAAAATATAAGAAACTAATGAATATAACAAAAAAGAAATAAACTCACAGATATAGAGACACAAACTAGTGGTTACCAATGGGGAGAGGGAAGAGGGAAGGGGCAATATAGGGATAGGAGACTAAGAGGTACAAACTGTGATGTATAAAATAAGCTGCAAGAATATATTGTACAATACAGAGACCATAGCCGATATGTTGTAGTAACTATAAATGGAATATAATATTTAAAAATTATGAATATCTTGTACACATGTAATGTATATAATATTGTACATAAATTATACTTCATTAAAAAAAGGGAAAGTTGCCAACTAGTTATGGCAGATCATTATGAAGCGGCTTTGAGAGAGAGCTGGATGAAGAAACTAAGGCTAGAGAAACTAAAGGTCAGTGGATCAGGCCCAATTTTAGCTCAAATATGGCTAGTTCATTTTGCAGCACTCCTACTGGTCACTCAGCCTCTGAATGAATTCCACTGGAGACAGAAAACTTATTCTTTCAGAGCTGTTGATAGCAGCCTAGGTATTTTTAGGAAGCTCTTCATTTTACTTAGCTAAGATCAACTTTCCTACTTAAATCAACCTTGGCCCATTTTCTTCCCTCTAGAGCAAATGTGGAACAGCTCTGGAAGATCTAATGCACTTGCTCTACCTCCCAGCCACCTCTACCATCCTCATCCCTGGATTAAATATATCTTACCACCCTGAATTACATTCTCTGGTTATACTCTGATTTGTCATTCCCCTTAAAATAGAACTCCTAGAAGTGATTGTAATAGACCAGACACTGTGGATGCACAGATGGGACAGTGGGACTTTTACTGCCCTTGTTTGGATCATCTTATTAATGTGACTTAGAATTGCTTGCTTTTGTAGCTCCAGAAATTAGCTGCAACTCCAGCCAGGGGTTTTCCAGCTGTTGCAGTCCCCTGTGCCAACAATATCTCTTCACAAGATCTCCCTGAGTGGCTTCTTCCAAGGTTGATGGACCAGTGTTTTGAGTGGTGGATTTGGGGTGCTTTTGTCACAATATTAAAAATAACTAATTCACTAAATAATTTAATGAATTATTTCAGGGTATACATGCATTGTGAACATGAATTGTATTCAATCCCACTCTATACACCTGAGAGAAAAATCAAAATTTAGGGAGATCTGATGAATGGGGAGAAAGGGGGTCAATTGTAAACTAGCATCCCCTCCACCTTCCAGAATTCTGTTCTCCTCAAATAGTGCTGGACTGGAAATAAAACTGAAAATTTCCTCATATTTAGCCAGTGACCAGGTCATCTCTTGAATGTTTATTATATTTATAGAGTGCTTGCTCAGAGGCTTCTTTTCATTACTCTATCTCTGTTTGCTCTTTAGGAAGATCCCTAAAAGTAGAAGTTTGGGATTTTATTGAATATCCCAAGTGACATTCTTTTCTCAGACTCACTTCTATCTATGCAGTCAAGGTCAACAAGACTTTTACGACATCATAAAAGTCATACATTTTATTATGTATGTACATTTCATCATGGCCTCCTTTGGCTTCTGGGTTACTGACCTCTCCTGGTTTTCCTCTTTTCTAACTGCATCCCCTTTTTGGTCTCCTTCACATCTCTCCCCACTTGCAGGGTGCTCTCCCTAGGTTATCACATCCATTCCCATGCTGATGACTTCCACGTGTGTGTCTACCATTTGCATCTCTTCTGTGAGGTCTAGACTTAAATATCAACAGCCTATTTGACATCACAATTTAAGTAGCATTAAGTGTTGCAAGTTAAATAAGCAGGGTGACAGTATACAGCCTTGATGTACTCCTTTTCCTATTGGGAACCAGTCTGTTGTTCCATGTCCAGTTCTAACTGTTGCTTCCTGACCTGCATACAGATCTCTCAAGAGGCAGGTCAGGTGGTCTGGTATTCCCATCTCTTTCAGAATTTTCCACAGTTTCTTGTGATCCACACAGTCAAAGGCTTTGGCATAGTTAATAAAGCAGAAATCGATGTTTTTCTGGAACTGTCTTGCTTTTTCCATGATCCAGCAGATGTTGGCAATTTGATCTCTGGTTCCTCTGCCTTTTCTAAAATAGCCCTGGGTGTTCTTTGGAATGATGCTAAAGCTGAAACTCCAGTACTTTGGCCACCTCATGCGAAGAGTTGACTCATTGGAAAAGACTCTGATGCTGGGAGGGATTGGGGGCAGGAGGAGAAGGGGACGACAGAGGATGAGATGGCTGGATGGCATCACCGACTTGATGGATGTGAGTTTGAGTGAACTCCGGAAGGTGGTGATGGACAGGGAGGCCTGGCACGCTGCAATTCATGGGGTCGCAAAGAGTTGGACATGACTGAGCGACTGAACTGAACTGAAGTGTTGCAAACTGGACTTATTCACAACAAAGTTCTTGCTCTTCCAGTATTCCTCAAACTGCTCATCTTGTAGGTTTTATCATATCAATAAATGGGATTATCATCTAACCTGTTTCTCAGTCCTGAAACCTGGAAGTATATATTGAGACAGTAATGGAATCCTGATCAAGGGCTAGAAAGCCTGATTCAGGTATGAGCTCTATCACTTACTAGTTGTTGACTTGAGTAGATTTCTCATCTCACTGAGCCTCAGTTTGTCATCTATGAAAATGGGGAAGATGAAAACACCTCATAAGATTATTGTGAGAATTAAGGGATGGAGGTTGGTTACATTTACAGGAGGCAGTGATCAAAACCATCCCCAAGAAAAAGAAATGCAGAAAGGCAAAATAGTTGTCTGAGAAAAGAAGAGAAGTGAAAGGCAAAGGAGAAAAGGAAAGATATAAGCATCTGAATGCAGAGTTCCAAAGAATAGCAAGGTGAGAAAAGAAAGCTTTCTTAAATGAACAATCCAAAGAAATAGAGGAAAGCAATAGAATGGGAAAGACTAGAGATCTCTTCAAGAAAATTAAAGATACCAAGAGAACATTTCATGCAAAGATGGGCACAGTAATGGACAGAAATGGTATGGACCTAACAGAAGCAGAAGTGATCGAGGTGGCAAGAATACACAGAAGAACTGTACAAAAAGGTCTTCATGACCTAGATAATCATGATACTGTGATTACTCACCTAGAGTCAGACATCCTGGAGGGTGAAGTCAGGTGGTCCTTGGAAAGCATCACTATGAACAAAGCTAGTGGAGGTGATGCAATTCCAGCTGACCTATTTTAAGTCCTAAAAGTTGATGCTGTGAAAGTGCCACACTCAATATGCCAGCAAATTTGGAAAACTCAGCAGTGGCCACAGGACTGGAAAAGGTCAGTTTTCATTCCAATCCCAAAGAAAGGCAATGCCAAAGAATATTCAAACTGCTGCACAATTGCATTCATTTCACATGTTAGCAAAGTAATGTTCAAAATCCTTCAAGTTAGGCTTCAGCAGTACATGAACTGAGAACTTCCAGATGTACAAGCTAGATATAGAAAAGGCAGAAGAACCAGAAATCAAATTGCCAACATCCGTTGGATCACTGAAAGCAAGAGAATTCCAGAAAAAACATCTACTTCTGCTTCAATGACTACACTAAAGCCTTTGATTGTGTGGATCACAATAAACTGTGGAAAATTCTGAAAGAGACAGGAATATCAGACCACCTATCTGCCTGCTGAGAAACCTGTATGCAGGACAAGAAGCAGCAGTTAGAACTGGACACAGAACAACAGATTGGTTCAAAATTGGGATTGGAGTATGTCATGGCTGTATATTGTCACCTTGCTTATTTAACTTATATGCAGAGTACAACATGCAAAATGCTGGGCTGGATGAATCACAAGCTGGAATCAAGATTGCCAGGAGAAATATCAATAACCTCAGATAGGCAGATGACAGCATCCTCATGGCAGAAAGTGAAGAGGAACTAAAGAGCCTTCTGATGAAGGTGAAAGAGGAGAGTAAAAAAGCTGACCTAAAACTCAACATTCAAAAAACTAAGATCATGGCATCCAGTCCCATCACTTCATGGCAAATGGATGGGGAAACAATGGAAACAGTGAAAGACTATTTTCTTGGGCTCCAAAATCACTGCAGATGGTGGCTGCAGCCCTGAAATTAAAAGACGCTTGCTCCTTGGAAGAAAACTTATGACCAACTTAGATAGTGTATTAAAAAACAGAGACATCACTTTGCTGACAAAGGTCCATATAGTCAAAGCTATGATTTTTCCAGTAGTCACATATGGATGTGAGAGTTAGATCATAAAGAAGGCTTTCATTGAAGAATTGATGCTTTTGAACTGTGGTACTGGAGAAGACTTTTGAGAGTCCCTTGGACTGCAAGGAGATCAAACCAATCAATCCTAAAGGAAATCAGTCCTGAATATTCATTGGAAGGAGTGATGCTCCAATATTTTGGCCACCTGATGCGAAGAACTGACTCATTGGAAAAGACTCTGATACTGGGAAAGGCAAGAGGAGAAGGGGACGACAGAGGATGAGATGGTTGGAAGGCATCATTGACTCAATGTATGTGAGTCTGAGCAGGCTCCAGGAGCTAGTGAAGGGTAGGGAAACCTGGCATGCTGCTGTTCATTGGGTTGCAAAGAGTTGGGCACGACTGAGCAACTGAACAACAACAACAACAAAAAGTGAACAAACTAGTATCTGACAAGAGTAAATAATCCACAAATGTCAGCTCTTGGTGGGATTTCTAGCCCTCTTTCTATCGCCAGAGGCAGATTTACTGTGACACAAGTGAAATTCAAGCTTGTCCAGGACCCATTCAAGATTCTGTCCCTTTTACTTGTATTTTTGGTATTTGTGATTTTGTAAGTTTTTAAAACCACTTTCACAATTGTATAAATTTCAAGGCTACAGAAGTTGGATGAGCTCGTGCGTACACCTCTACATAAATACATCCCAAATACCATAGAAAATATATCCCCATATTCTCCATTTCAACTAACACAGACCTATCTAAATACTGTCAGCCCTTGCCTCGACCATTATAATAACTTCCTAACTCATCTCTTTACCTCTGATGTTTTTCTAATTTATTCTTGAGCCAGAGAAATCTCTCCAAAAAGCAAATCCTTCTTAAAACCTTTCAATGGAATACTCTACAGAAATCTGAAAAAAATACACCCCAGTAGATTTAACTCTATGTATGTTAAACTTCAGTAAAGTTTTTTCTTTAAAGACACACTACACTAATTTCTGTTGTCCTTGGATATGAAATTCATACCCCTTGATATGAGTACTTTTAGTTGCTCACCATAATCTCTCCTCATACCCTACTCGAGCCTTTGGTCTTTCTGGAAGATTCAAGGTGGACCCTATTGACAGGCTAGTATAACTTTTAGGACCCTTTTTCAGAATAATCTTTTTTAATATATAAAATATGTCAGGTTATGAAGAAAATAAATTATTTTGAAATATAGTTATCAAAAACAAATTTGTAGAATAGTAATATGTGTACCCCTTTACTGTGCATCAAACAAAAGGATAAAACATAGGCATTGAAATTAAGTTTTCATTTTTAACACATCTATCAGTGTGAAAGCATTTGCTATTTAGCGTACATAGTAACATTACATTTTAGGGTCATCTTTGGCTCACCTCCTTCAATGTATTGATCCCAAAACAGGTGAAATAGGGAATGCAGGACTGTGATGTAACCATAACTGTATTGTGATATGAAAATACCTGTGACTTCCTCCTGTGATAAAATCACAGACACTACCATTACTACTGTGCTTTTGTTTTTGTTTTTTTGCTTACCTTCATAATTAAAAGAAGATTTCAGCTAGAGATTATTTAAAAAATAAAGATGTAATGTTTCCCAGTCCCAGTTTACACATCTGCTGAATGCTATCTTGCCCAAGGTGTTCATGAGCCTCTGGTTAAGAAACTTTCATTTAGGTATCAGTGTTCCTGAAGCATGTGGCCAGGCCCCAGTAGGTGAGTTATGGTAGATTCCACTCCTTTAACCATTGTTAGTTTATGGCATTTGCACAACACAAATTTGACTAAGGAGACATAGTTACAAACCTTCTGGGGGAGGAAGGGATGGGAAGGGGTAAGATGCTTGTGGGAATGCTTCTGGGAAGAGTTAATTTGCTCTTAAAAAATGAACTTCAGCAGCCACCTAAGCATCATGAGGATCCAGCCCTGAAATATGGAGTCAGCATGGAAAGAATCTTCATCCTTGGTGCTATGGCTGAGCAACTGACATATCCAGTCCTGTAACCATGTGCCTTTGCTCCTCTGTTGGGTTGGATAATAAACTTCTTCGTATTTGAAGTTTTTGAAATTAATCTTTCTATTACTAACAGCAGACAGCATCCAAACCTCTACAAACTGAACCTTGCCTGTCTTTCTCACTTCGTCTCCTGCCATTCTTCTCCTAGCTCCCTGGTCTTTGGTTTCCAGCTCTTTGCAATTTGCTGTTCATACCTCTTTGTCTGAGCTCGAATATTATTTCTTTAGACAGACTTGCCTGACCCCGTTTCTAAATTTTATACTGTCTCCTACTTCCTCACCTCCCGCCACCTTGTCTGTTGTTCCTTTATAAACCTTGCACTTAAAACATGCTTTCTTGAGTTTATTTAATTTTTATTTTTCTCATGAGACTGAAAACTTCACGAGAGCAAGAGCCATATCACTGCCATTCCTGGCACCAGCACAATGTCTGGCATAGATACTCAGGAAATATTTGTTGAATTAAAGAGAGCCTCACTTCCTCCTGGTTCTCTTCTGGTTAGACATTGTCTAGCATTGTAATCTGCAATGTGATAAATGTATTCACTCTTCCAATTGTTATATCTCATTTCTGTTTCATATCTTATTATGTTGTCCAGAACTTTCAGAGCAATTTTGAATAATGATAATGTTATTAGGTGCTTTTGATTTTTGCCTGTTTTAATAGGAATGTCTCTATTGGCTGTTGATGTGGCTCTGTGTATGACATTTTTAAAAAGTCATATTAAGGAAGTATTAAGGAAGTATTTTTCTCTTCCTGAGAGATGCTTAAATATGGAGCAAGTTGGAAACATAAGGAGGCATAATTTTTTTAATATTCTGCAAGACTGTGGTCTATTTTCATATAGAAAATTACACTGATGATAGAATTTAACTTATTTCTTTGATCTGATCTCATTTTTCTATGTAAGTCAATTTGAGAAACAACTGAGTGGTAAATCCTAGGTTGCAGAAGTAATATGATGGATTTATTAAGTGACCTACGCATATTAAGTGACCTACACATGAGTGACCTAGATCACATATTAAGTGACCTACACAATATTCTATGGCTGAAAAATATTGACTATGTATCTATTATCTACCTTTACTTTCATTGCTCCTTCCTAACATAAGCTATGTATTAAATACATATTTTAGTATATACTCCTTATAGCTACTACTTAAAGAGTGTTTACTCTTTGCCAGTCCAATGCAAATCACTTGATATGGCTGATCTCATTTATTCCTCACAAAATGCTATGAGGTGGGTACCATCACTCTTATCCCTATTTTACAGATAACAAAATTGAGTCTTAAGTTCAGTTTATTTCCCTTAACACAGCTGATAAGTAGTAGGGCAGGGATCGGAACCTTGGCAGTCAGCTCCTTGCCCTGTGTTGCTTCTACCTCCACTGGTACCAATTGCTGTGGTTGTTCATTCACTAAGCCATGTCTGACTCTTTGCAACCCCACGGACTGCAGCATGCCAGGCTCCTCCACTATCTCCCAGAATTTGTTCAAGTTCATGTCCATTGAGTCAGTGATGCTATCTAACCATCTCATCCTCTGCTGCCCTCTTCTCCAATTGCCTTCAATCTTTTCCAGCCTCAGAGTCTCTCACCAGGTACCATAAAACCATTGTTAATTTTGAAATTGATTGGAAATTAGTTACCATAATTTTAAGAATACACAGTGCAAAATCAATACATTGGAGCCAATTTTGAAATGAAATGACAGTAAATATGCAAAACTGTATATCATAGAATATTGGTCTTTTAAGGTATTTTATAAAGTGAATCACACATTCAAATGGAAGGCTTTCACGAAAATTTCTACTTTGTTTAAACATTTTTAACAGATACTTGACCTGAAAAATCCCTGTGTTGCTAAGAAGCTGATTATTTCCAATATTTTCTTGGTAATGAGTTTGAATATTGTTTCAAGCCTACATTCACCCCAAAAAAGATTATTTGAAATTTCTAATGTAATATTATTTCCTGAGTTATGGTATTGAATCCACATTTGTTTATTAACATTTATACTCACTGCTAGCACATTATCAAAATGAAGTGAGGATGTTTATATTTCTATTAAAATGCCAAGGTGTTTTGTTTTTAAAAAAATTTTTAAGAAAATGACAACCTACAGATAACTGCAAACTAAAAGCACTATATCCATTACCCAGATTTAGATTCTAAAGGAACAAAATGATCTCATGAAGAGTGCAACTTAAAACAGTGATAAAGTTTCAGTCAACATAATAAATGATGAAACCTTCTGAAATGTAATAATGTCATAAAACCTTTCACCCTTCAGAACCACAGAATCATGTTTGAATTAATATCTGGGATTAGGGCCTTAGGAAATTGATTGTAAGGTGTTTTTTCCGGGTGCTTACTAAACCTCATGGCCTCATAGGATACTTTTATGGTGTATACTCTACATTCAGGTCAACACTTCACTCTTGCAGACACACAGAACCGCAGCACTGTTTATGGTCCCAGCAAGGGATACCATCAACGCTGTGAGGCTTCCAGACCATCCAAAGAGAGGAAGTGCTTGTGTCTTTATTGCAGGTTAAACATACTCTAATACACTGATTTTATGAAAATCAGTATGATTACAAGAGATTAAATGAAGTGGATTTAATACTCTGCAGTATTAGAGTATAGGAGTCTTCCCACATCTTCAATAAATTTCCTTTTAAAACTTAGTTTCCTTAGTGCTTTGAAAGCATAATTTACAAATTTTTCAAAAACAAAACTGTTACATAAAATATCATGTCAAAAATGAAAAACATTCAATAAATATTAAGTGTTAATATTTAAGTAAGTTAATATTTAAGTTAGTTAATATTTAAGTTAATTAATTAAGTAAATATTAATCCTAGTTATGAATTCAATGTTTGTAACTTGTTTCCTTAGTTAATCCTCACAACAACCACGTGAAATAGGTATTATTCCTAACAGAAATAAACATGTGAAAGTGTATAGAAACTGAGCAGAAGCCAAAGACTGACTTTGATTCATCTTTTTAGTCTGCTTATTCATAGAAGGTTTAAATTTTTTGTTTGGTAAATTTTATTTATTTATTTATATTTGGCTGTGCTGGGTCTCTGTCACTGCGCCAGCTTTTCCCTAGCAAGCAAGCAAGCAGAGGCTACTCTCTAGCTGCGGTGTACAGGCTTCTCATTGTGACGGCTTCTTTTGTTGCAGAGCTTCCCAGGTGGCTCAGATAGTAAAGAAACTGCCTGCAATGCAGAAGACCTGGGTTCAATCCCTGGGTCAGGAAGATCCCATGGAGAAGGAAATGGCAACCCACTCCAGTATTATTGCCTGGAAAATCCCATGGACAGAGAAGCCTGGTGAGCTACAGTCCATGGTGTCTCAAAGACAGACATGACTGAGCAGCTAACACTTTCTCTTGTTGCAGAGCACTGTGCTCTGGGAGTGTGGGCTTTGTAGTTGCAGTACGTGGACTCTAGAGCACAGGCTCAGTAGTTGTGGGGCATGAGCCCAGCTGCTCTGAGGCATATGGGGTCTTTCCAGATTGGGGATCGAAGCTGAGTCTCCTGCATTGGCAGGCGGGTTCTTTAACACTGAGTCATCAGGGAAGATCCATAGAGAGTTTAGTGTGAGTGAGACTGTGGAACAAAGGCAGTAAACACATGGTAGAAACAGATTCAAATCCATGTTTTCTAACTCCTGTTTCAATGTTCTTTCCACTGCACCATCCTGACTAATAATATTTTCTGTAGCAGTAACAATTGAGGAGGTGTTACCAAGTAAAGCCAACTGAAATGAAACTTAGACATTCTTATCTAAAGTAAGGTGGGCTGAATATAGGCATATAGCAACAATGTTGAAATTAGCACACCTTTGTAATACTGTTGATTCCTTGTAGTTGTGCTGGCAAGGGAAAGAAAGGTCGTTGATTCAAAGATGAGCCTGAAAAAAAAAAAAAAAAGATGAGCCTGACTGCTGACATTTGGCTATAGAAATGACTAGCATGAACCATGTATAAATAAAAGTTCTGGAGACTTCTGTTTCTAGTAATGGCAGACTGGATAATTTCAGTGAACCTTCTGTAAAGGACAGAAAGTTCTGGATAAACACATGTTTAAAACTCTCTTTGAAAACATCAGACAACTAACAAGATAATAAAGAATTATTGTCTAGGATCTGAAGAAAACAGATGTACAGCAAGCTGAGCCCAGCACCTAGGGACACTTTTCCTTTGGGGCATTTTCCAATTTTGGAGGAAATATTGAGAACCTAAGAAGAGTTTTTTTTTTTTATGCTTATTTATTTTTCCAGTCTTATTGTGATATAATTGACATAATACTATGCAAGCTTACGTTATACAGTATAATGATTTGACTTACATATATTGTGAAGTGATTACCACAATAAGTTCAGGTTAATATCTGTCATCTCATGTAGATCAAAAGAAAGAAATTTTTTTCTTTGTGATGACAATTTGAGCACAGAACTTGGGATAGCTTCATGGGGCCGTGGTAGGGATTAGAGTCCAGGACAGGACAACTTGTTGGGAATCCTAGTGAAGGTGCATCAGTTAGATTGTACCTGGAAAGTTCATCCTCAAAATATGAGAGTAAACCCAAAGTAAATGGGAATTCTTAGAGTTCATCTTAGTTTTAAATCATCTCAATCCCTGAAATTGGATTAAAGTTATTTCAAACTATTCATACCTTTAGCTACTTGACAGAAACATACATAAAACTTCTTTGGAGAAAGAAAGCATCTTTGGATGGTAATTAGTTCTATAAACAGTTCTGTAAAAAAATCGTGCAGCATCAAAATTAAAAAAATGCCAGACATACAATGTGCTGAAGACCAGTGGAGAAATAACTCCAGAAAGAATGAAGAGATGGAACCAAAGTAAAAACAACACCCAGTTGTGGATGTGACTGGTGATGGGCGTATAGTCTGATGCTGTAAAGAACAATATTGCATAAGAACCTAGAATTTTAGGTCCATGAGTCAAGGCAAATTGGAAGTGGTCAAACAGGAGATGGCAAGAGTGAACATTGACATTTTAGGAATCAATGAAATAAAATGGTCCAGAATGGGTGAATTTAACTCAGATGACCATTATATCTACTACTATGGGCAAGAATCCCCTAGAAGAAATGGAGTAGCCATCATAGTCAACAGAAGAGTCCAAAATGAGATTGGATATAATCTCAAAAATGACAGAATGAGGTCTGTTCATTTCCAAGGCAAACCATTCAATATAACAGTAATCCAAGTCTATGCTCTGACCCGCAATGCTGAAGAAGCTGAAGTTGAACAGTTCTAGGAAGACCTAAAATACCTTCTAGAACTAACACCCAAAAAAGATGTCCTTTTCATTATAGGGGACTGAAATGCAAAAGTAGGAAGTCAAGAAATACTTGGAGGAACAGGCAAATTTGGCCTTGGAGTACAGAATGAAGCAAGGCAAAGGCTAATAGAGTTTTGCCAAGGGAATGCACTGGTCATAGCAAACACCTTCTTCCAACAACACAAGAGAAGACTCTACACATGGACATCACCAGATGGTGAATACCAAAATCAGATTGATTATATTCTTTGCAATCAAAGATGGAGAAGCTCTATACAGTCAGCAAAAACAAGACCGGGAGCTGACTGTGGCTCAGATCATGAGCTCCTTATTGCCAAATTTGGACTTAAATTGAAGAGAGTTAGGAAAACCTCTAGACCATTCAGGTCTGACCTAAATCAAATCCCTTATGATTATACAGTGGAAGTGAACAAATAGATTCAAAGGATTAGATCTGATAGACAGAGAGCCTGAAGAACTATGGATGGAGTTTCGTGACATTGTACAGGCGGCAGTGATCAAGATGATCCCCAAGAAAAAGAATTGCAAAGAGGCAAAATCATTGTCTGAGGAGGGCTTACAAATAGCTGTGTAAAGAGGAATGAAAGGCAAGGGAGAAAAGAAAGATATACCCATTTGAATGGAGAGTTCCAAAGAATATCAAGGAGCAATAAGAAAGCCTTCCTCAGTGATCAGTGCAAAGAAATAGAGGAAAACAATAGAATGGGAAAGACTAGAGATCTCTTCAAGAAAATTAGAGATGCTAGGGGAACATTTCATGCAAAGATGGGCTCAACAAAGGGCAGAACTGGTATGGTCTTAACAGAATCAGAAGATATTAAGAAGAAGTGGCAAGAATACATGGAAGAACTATACAAAAAAGATCTTCATGACCCAGATAATCATGATGGTGTGATCTCTCACCTAGAACCAGACATCCTGGAGTGCAAAGTCAAGTGGGCCTTAGAAAGCATCACTATGAACAAAGCTAGTGGAGGTGATGCAATTCCAGTTGATCTATTTCAAATCCTAACAGATGATTTTGTGAAAGTGCTGTACACATTTATGCCAGAAAATCTGGAAAACTCAGCAGTAGCCACAGGACGGAAAAGGTCTGTTTTCATTCCAATCCCAAAGAAAGGCAATGCCAAAGAATGGTCAAACTACCACACAGTTGCACTCATCTCACACGCTAGTAAAGTAATGCTCAAAATTCTCCAAGTCAGGCTTCAACAGTATGTGAACTGTGAAATTCCAGATGTTCAAGCTGGATTTAGAAAACGCAGAGGAACCAGGGGTCAAATTGCCAACATCCGTTGGATAATCAAAGAAGAAAGACAGTGCCAGAAAACATCTATTTCTGCTTTATTGACTATGCCAAAGTCTTTGTGCAGATAAGAACAAACTCTGGAAAGTTCTCCAAGATATGGGAATACCAGACCACCTTGCCTGCCTATTGGGATATCTGTATGCAGGTCAGCAAGCAACAGTTAGAACTTGACATGGAACAACAAACTGGTTCCAAATAGGAAAAGGAGTACGTCAAGGCTGTATCTTGTCACCCTGCTTATTTAACTTCTATGCAGAGTACATCATGAGAAACGCTGGACTGGATGAAGCACAAGCTGAAATCAAAATTGCCAGGAGAAATATCAATAACCTCAGATATGCATATGACACCATCCTAACGGCAGAAAGCAAATAACTAAAGAGCCTCTTGATGAAAGTGAAAGAGGAGGGTGAAAAAGTTGGCTTAAAGCTCAACATTCAGAAAACGAAGATTATGGCATCTGGTCCCATCACTTTATGGCAAATAGATGGGGAAACAGTGGAAACAGTGAGAAACTATTTTGGGGGCTCCAAAATCACTGCAGACAGTGATTGCAGCCATGAAATTAAAAGATGCTTACTGCTTGGAAGGAAAGTTATGACCAAACTAGACAGCATATTAAAAAGCAGAGACATTACTTTGCCAACAAAGGTCCTTCTAGTCAAAGCTATGATTTTTCCAGTAGTCATCTATGGATGTGAGAGTTGGACCATAAAGAAAGCTGAGTGCGGAAGAATTGATCCTTTCTAACTGTGGTGTTGGAGAAGACTCTTGAGAGTCCCTTGGACTGCAAGGAGATCCAACCAGTCCATCCTAAAGGAAATCAGTCCTGAATCTTCATTGGAAGGACTGATGTTGAAGCAAAACCCCAATACTTTGGCCACCTGATATAAAGAACTGACTCATTTGAAAAGACACTGTTGCTGGGAAAGACTGAAGGCGGGAGAAGAAGGAGACGACAGAGGATGAGATAGTTGGATGGCATCACCGACTCAATGGACATGAGTTTGAGTCAATTCTGGAAGTGGAATGGAGGGATGGACAGGGAGGCCTGGTGTTTGCAGTCCATCGGGTCGCAAAGAATTGAACATGACTGAGCGACTGAACTGAACTGAACAAATTGATAAAACTTTATGAACAAAATACAGCAGAAACAACAGACAATAGGAAAAGGCCTACAGGTGTTTTAGATTTTGTAGTTATTAGATATAGTCTTTAAATAAATATGCATACTATGTTCAAGAAAATACAGTGAAATAGAGAATTAAGAATACAATTGGAAGCTCTATGACACAATAGAAGAATAACACAGAACTAAAATTTAAGACTTCAGAAAATGTATTTGTATGTTAGACACAGAGAATTAGAAAACTAGAAGAAAGGTCAGAAGAAAATATAGAGAATGAACATGGAGAAAAATTGTTGTTATTCAGTTGCTAAGTCATGTCCAGCTCTGCGACCTCAAGGACTGCAGCATGCCAGGCTTCACTATCTCCCAGCGTTTGCTCAAACTCATGTCCATTGAGCTGATAATGCCATCCAACCATCTTAGCCTCTGTTGCCCCCTTCTCCTCATGCCCTCAATCTTTCCCAGCATCAGGGACTTTTTCAGTGAGTTGGCTTTTTGTATCAGGTGGCCAAGGTATTGGAGCTTCAGGTCCAGCATCAGTGTTCCAATGAATATTCAGGATTAATTTCCTTTAGAATTGACTGGTTTGATCTCCTGCTGTCCAAGGGACTCTCAAGAGTCTTTTATGACTACAAGGTTCAGAGGGTAAAGGGAGAAGAGGTGATATATGTATTATGGGGAACTTTAAAGGAATGAGGAGAAGAAAGAGATAATGGGCCAGAAATAGCATTTGAAAAGATAATGGCTGAGAACTCTGAAAAACGAATGAAAGAAATCAAGAAACATATTTAAGGAGGTCCAGGAAACACAAGCAGTATAAACACTAAGAAATTCTAATCTACATATAACAAAGACCAATGAAAACCAAAGATTATGTATTATTAAAAGCATAAATCCTTTACATGCATTTACACACATGCAAATATTTGTTAGATTTTTAGCCACTATTTATAAAGCTTGTGTTCTTTTGTGGTTTTATGTTGATCTATTTTTTCATTGTCCTTTATTGTTTGCAGGTAAATTTCTTTCCTTTTATTAAGGCATGATAGCATTTTTTAATTCTGACAGGAATGGCAGAACTGATTCCTGGGGTAACCAAAGCAGCTGCTTGAGGATTAAGAGAGCAGTAATGGCAACTGACTCCAGTATTCTTGCCTGGAGAATCCCAGGGACAGAGGAGCGTGGTGGGTAACAGTCTATGGGGTTGCAAAGAGTCGGACATGACTGAGTGACTAACACTTTTTTCACTTTTTCACTTTTAAATATGTACTAAACCTCATGCGAAGAGTTGACTCATTGGAAAAGACTCTGATGCTGGGAGGGATTGGGGGCAGGAGGAGAAGGGGACGACAGAGGATGAGATGGCTGGATGGCATCACTGACTTGATGGACGTGAGTCTGAGTGAACTCCGGGAGTTGTTGATGGACAGGGAGGCCTGGCGTGCTGCAGTTCATGGGATCAAAAAGAGTCGGAAACGACTGGGCGACTGAACTGAACTGACTGAAAGTATGAATAAGATTTCTCTCTGGGAGTATAGAAATGAAGGAGCTGATAATGGAGGTGCTGTTTTAGTAGCTGTAATGAGGTTTTCTGAGGGAAAAAGTCAATCTAAGGGAATTATTTAATTTGTTTAGGGACTATTTTTTTTTAAAGATTGAAACACATGTTAAGTAAGACATTTAAAAGTAAAACAGAAAAGAAACAAATAATTGATAATTTTCTGGGTCATAGCTTAGGGACCAGACATTAAGTTTGGATCCAAATGTTCTAGCTTAAAAACTAAGAGAGTTAAACTTCAGGTTACATAGCTTTGATTTTTAATTTTTCCTGAAACACAAAACATACAGATTCCCTTACAAAGGCAAGGTTTTGCTTGAAAGTTAAGAAAAGGAGAAAACAAACATAAGTTTAAAAGCACTGGACTTGGAGGCGAGTACTATTGGGTTCATTTCTAACTTTGCTCCTCAGTAACTGCTCAATCTCTTTGAGTCTCAGTGACTTCTAAAGCAGGAAGATAAAAATAATCAACTCACCTACCTCTTGCATTGTTGTGAAAGTACTCACATTCAAATAAGAAATAATAGATAAAATAATATCAAAAAAGATTCTAGTTCCTTGAGAGTATGAAAGAAGTAACTGGCTGCTTTAAATGAATTTAGGGAAACAGATAATGCTGGATTCCATACCTGTGGACAGATAAGAATCCAACTCCAATGTCAGTAATCTTAGGGTGGAAGAGAGGTATTAAGAATGAAGATGAGCAAATATTGCCCCGTATCTACAAAGCATGTATGGATAAGAGTGAGGAAGAATATGAATTCCAGGAACAGAAGCCTAAATTAAAAAGATCTTTGGCAAGATTCTGTGGTGAATTTTGAAATAGATTATTTGTTAGGTCAGGAAAGAAAATTGTAATCTGTATGGATTCACCAAGAACAACTTACAATAGCTATTCTTTTTGTTTGTATATTACCAAACTGCCAGTGGGCTACAGTTCATGGGGTCACCAAGAGTTGGACATGACTGAATGACTGAGCGCCGCACAGCACAGACATATTGAAGGAATGTATCATAATTCTAGCAAAGCAACTGACCCTAGGTATCACTGAGGACAAGATGAAGAAAAGGATCCAGAAGATAAATATAATAGCTAGGTTAATGATTGGTTAATCTAGGATCTCCCACTAACGGACTGATCATCAACCAGGTGGAAGAATTTTAGCTGGCATGCCTCATGGGGCCATTCAACATGTGCAATTATTGGCTTAGATGAAGACATAGAAGACATGCTTACTTCATTTTCAGTTGGTATAAAATAAGTTAATGTCTTGAGTAGTAAACTAGGGTTTTACTCTTGATAGCCTGGAAAGAACAGTGAATTGAAGAGAATCAATTTGATAAGGATAAATGTAGACAGAGTAAACATTTCCCTTACATTAAAAATCTGCTGCACAGGGTGGTGGAGACTGGACTTAAATGCAGTTTCTACAAAGATTTCAGGGTTTTAGCTAACAACAAGGTCAACATGAGCAAGCCATGTGATTTGCCATAAAAACACCCCCCAAAACAAATAAATTAAAACCCCCTTCCTTCTTAGGCCAGACTAAGAGAAATAGCCTTTCCAGACCAAGGAAGTAAGAGCCCTCTGTATTTGGAACTGGTGAAATCACATCTGGAGAAGGCAATGGCAACCCACTCCAGTACTCTTGCCTGGAAAATCCCATGGGCAGAGGAGTCTGGTAGGCTGCAGTGCATGGGGTCGCTAAGAGTCAGACATGACTGAGAGACTTCACTTTCACTTTTCACTTTTATGCATTGGAGAGGGAAATGGCAACCCACTCCAGTGTTCTTGCCTGGAGAATCCCAGGGACAGGGGAGCCTGGTGGGCTGCCGTCTATGGGGTTGCATGGAGTCGGACACGACTGAAGTGACTTAGCAGCAACTCATTTCTGGAAGATTGTGACTAGATAGGATGCCACAGTTTAAGAGGGACATTGACAAAAGAGAGCTGACCAGAGGAAGGTAATCAAAATGTTAGAAGGTCTGGAAACAATCATATGAAAAACAGCTGTAAGATCTTGGTTTATTTTGTGTGGAAAAGGGGATGGTGGGGGTCTGTGTTTACACAGGGAGATAACATAATGTCTATAAAGAATTTAGCACAAGGCATTATACATAGTAAACACCCAATAAATGCCAACTGTAATTATGATTCCAACTGTAGAAGACGACTATTCTATGTAGTCTCAAATAGCAATCCTAGGAACAACGCAATAGCAATTAAGGGAAAAGTGAGTTACTTTGATATAGTGATGGAAGAACTTTTTCTCAGAACTATACAAAGATTTAACCCATTGTTTCACTGTTTCATGAAATAGCATAGAAATTTCTATTTTTATAATAGCCATAATAAGCTAAGGAGGCAAAACTAGTTGATATTATAAATCACCTTGTGGCTTCAAATCAGACCATATTCTATCAGTTGGCCATTTCTGAATGACAAGCTTAAATACTAATAAGACCCTTCACTAGTAAGGAATATGTTTGTTGTCTGAGTGGGAGACATTTTTGCAGAAGGCATGACATTCTTTTCTATTTTTTTTTTTTTGGCCTCACCACACGGCTGGCATGATCTTAGTTCCCTGACCTGGGACTGAATGTGGACCCACCGCAGGGAAAGTGCTGACCACAAGGGAACTGGACCATGAGCGGACACCCATGACATTCTTTCCTTTCCTTTTTTTTTAAGAAGGAAAATATTTCACAGGAGAATGTTAGGATCATTAACACCTGCGTGTGCGTTCACTCACTTAAGCTTTGTCTGACTGCAACCCTATCCACTGTAGCCCACCAGCCTTCTCTGTCCCTGGGATTCTTCAGGAAGAATACTGGAGTGGGAAGCCATTCTCTTCTCCAGGGGATCTTCCCGACCCAGAGATCAAACCGGGGTCTCCTGCATTGCAGGCAGATGCTTTACTGATCAAACCAGTCAATCCTAAAGAAAATCACTCCTGAGTATTCACTGGAAGGACTAATGCTGACGCTGAAGCTCCAATACCTTGGCCCCCTGATACGAAAAGCCAATTCATTGAAAAAGCCCCCGATGCTGGGAAAGATTGAGGGCATGAGGAGAAGGGGGTGGCAGAAGATGATATGGTTATATAGCATCACGGACTTAGTGGATGTGAATTTTAGCAAACTCGGGGAAATAGTGAAGGACAGGGAAACCCGGCGTGCTGCAGTCCATGAGGTCTCAAAGATTCTGACAAGACATAGTGACTGAACAACAATGGTAACAAAGCCCATAAGGACCAAGACAACAGAAGAGAAGAACAGATAAGAGATTCAGTAAAAGCCTAGAAGATAAAAATTAAGCAGAAAATTTTAAATTAATTCAACAGAAGAGGGACAACTGAAAATGAAATTTGTATGGAGGGAGATAACCAAAAGGAACCATGGAACCAGAGCAGGGCTTAGACTGAGAGGCACCCTGGTACCAGTGGAGTAGCGGTGATGGGCAGAGCTGACAAGGAAGATTAGCGAACATTTGTATGAGAAGTATTTAGACCAGGGTTCCCTTCCACCTGGTATAGCTGGTTGGCTACCTCTTCCACACTCTGACAGATGACTGAAGGTTTATTCTCTTAAAAAATTGACCTAGCACAAATAGTAGGGAGATGCTAGAAGGAATATAGAGAGATTAAGTCCTAGTAGGAAGGCAGCAGGCAGGAGAAAACTGGATCTGTTGAAATGTTTACCAGCTAAAGATAACTGAACTGACATGAGGAAGCACCTTTCAGAAACCCCAGAGCATCTCGGAAGCATTAAAGAAGCCTGTTCCTAGAAAAACCAGCAGCAATGGTCCTTGGAGAATCTGATAAGGGTTAAGAACCTTCAAGCTGAGTAGAAACAGAGAAAAAAAATTTTAAGTTGCTGTTTAAATAAATGAGTATTATTGCTTTTAACCTCTACAAGCATCACTAGGTTTGGAAAGAATGAATGTCCTTCATCTACCGGTAATTCACAAAAGTGGAAATATGAGTGCTAGGTAAACATAAGAAAAAAATTTCAGACCCACACATAGGCAAAGGAGATGCACATATAAACAAGGAGATGTCAGTTTCAACTGAAAATTAGCAAAAGAATAAGAAGAATGAGACTATCCAGTGCTGGCCAGAGCACGTTGAAATAGACTCTGACAGGGTTCCTTGGTGGCTCAGAGGTTAAACTGTCTGCCTCCAATGCAGGAGACCTGGGTTTGATCCCTGGGTCAGGAAGATCCTCTGGAGAAGGAAATGGCAACCCACTCCAGTTTTCTTGCCTGGAGAATCCCCTGGACGGAGGAGCTTGGTAGGCTACAGTCCATGGGGTCGCAAAGAGTCGGACACGACTGAGCGACTTCACCTTCACCTTCATACTCCTGGAGGGAGTATAATAGACTTTTATTTGAAGATGACAGTATGAATCAACATATTCATATTGAATATGTTTTGAATATATTCATTCCCTTTGGTCCATAAATTCTGGGAATTTTATCTAAGAAAGTAATTACAAGTGCAAATAAACATGAATGATAGAAGACGTTTAATATTCATTAATTTTAACAATTAGAATTTTTAAATAAATGAAATAGTCAACAACAGTATTCAAATAAATAGTGTTATCAAGGAAATCCAATGCAACCATTAAAGTTTATGTTTACAGAGTTTGTAAATTTGAAATATTGATGGAATCATTTTAAACAGCATAAGCATTGTATATATTGTATGTTCTCAACTATATGAAAAAACATTTGAAGGAAACATTCCAAAGTGTAACAATTTCCATGAACATTTGGATAATAGATGTTGTCTTTGTTTTTTAAAAAATTGTTAGTTGAATTTTTAGATATTCTAAGTAAAATTTTTTAAGGAAGATCTTTTGGAGAAGATCTGAAAAATGACTATTTAAAAAAATTAATGTCAAATTCATCAGGGAAAGCAGGTGTAATGAATTTGTAGAGGTATGGTATTATAAAATCTGGATTTTTCTTGGGGAATGAGTATACAAATTGTAGTAAGCAGAATGATGGCCCACTCCTCCCCGCTCCCCACCCCCCAAAAAAGGTGTTCACCTCCTAATCCACAGATCCTGTGAATGTTAGGCTACATGGCAAAGGAGAATTCAAGTTGCAGATAGAATCAAAGTTCCTAATCGGGGACTTTCAGATGGGAAGATTATCCTGGATTTTCCTGGTGGGTCCAATATAATCACAAAGTTTCTCTTAAGTGGTAGAGGGAGGCAGAAGGGAGAGAATGAGAGGAATGGCACCATGAGAAGGATTTGGCAAGACCATGCTGGTTTAAAGATGGAGAAATGGGGCCATGAGCCAAAGAATGCAGGCGACCTATAGAAGCTAAAACAGGCAAGCAAACAGCTTCTCTCCTAGAGCCTTCAGAAGGAACTATCATATCACCAACTTGGTTTAGCCCAGTGAGAACCATTTTGGATTTTTGACCTCCAGAATTGTGAGAATACATTTGTGTTGTTTTAAACCACTAAGTTAGTAGTAATTTGTTACAGCAGCAACAAGAAACTCATACACCAACCATTATACCATCACTAGGACAGAAGCCAAACACACTACTAAAATAGTAAGTTTGTAGGCAATATTTATATAATGACTTAAAGTATACAAAATGCTTTCAACATGTGTTAGTTCATTTGCTGCTCAAAGTAATGTCATAAAGGAGGAAATGCATCCCCCTCCTGATTTTACAAATGAGAAAACCAAGAGTTGAAATGGCAAAACAATTTGTTAGAGGTTGTATGGAGCCGGAGTTGGGATCCAGAGCCTGGTCTCTGACCCCAAATTCCGTGCTGTGGTCTACTTCTCACTAGTTCCCCAAATGAGGTTAAGCAAAAAGCAGTAGAACGTTTTGTAAAATGTGGGTCTCTACTTCAGCCTCAAGTATAGCAGAGGAAAAGAATCCTGTGAATATCTGGTGGGTTAAATTTATGAGACTTATTGTCTACAAAATTTTTGAACAGAAAAAATACAACCAAACCCTAAAGTAATAGATAAAATTCAATCATTTCAAGCCTGTGATCCAAGTATTTTTTTCTTATCTAAATGGATAAATGGGGGAAATTCTTGGCGTCTAGGTGGAGGATGTTCATCTGTAGCTTGGTTCACCTGTCCCCTCACTGACATCACTTTGCCCCTTTCCTCTTCATGAGTTCCCCATCTTCTGCCATCAGATGATGGCAGAAGAAATAAAAGAAGATGAAATTCCAAAGCCAGACACATAGATCAGTGAAATAGCATAGACAGCCCAGAAATAAACCCATGCACTCATGGTCAATTACTCTACGACAAAGGAAGCAAAATAAGGTGAAATTTAAGCCCTTTGTGGTGGTTAATTTCATGTATCAACTTGACTGGGTCATGGGTGCCCAGACATTTGGATGTGTCTGTTGGGCTGTTTCTGGAGGTGATTAACATTTGATTTGGCAGAATCAGTAAAGCAGATTATTCCTCCCAATGTGGACTGTTCTCATCCAGTCAAGTGAATAGAAAATAAGGCTGAGTAAGAGAGGACTTAACCTGCCTGATGCTTGAGGTGGGACATCAGTCTTCTCCTGTCCTTGAACTAGAACTTATGACTGTCCTGATTCTCAGGTCTCTGGACTTGGGAACACTACCACCAGCTCTTTGGGATCTCCAGCTAGCCACTGGATCTTGGGGCTTAGTCTCCATAAGTGAGCCAATTCCTTATCATAACTCTCTCTCTCTCTCTCAATTTTTCTCTCTTTATTTCTCTGGTGATCCCTGACTAGTACATCTGGGAGTAACTGAACGTTTGTAAGAAGTCTAAATGAAGAAAACAGGTTCAAATCCCAAATAAGTGAATTTGATCTCCCTGGTTCCTTCTTGACTACTCCAGAGGGGCTGTGCTCCTGACGTTGAATAAATCAAGGATACGCACCAAAAATGGAACAGCTGATGCTTTTTTGGAAACCAAGAACAGACTGCCAGTACTGAGTTTACTCTACGAGGGCTTAGCCAAAACCTCCACTGCAGTTGCAGTCAGATCCCAGGGCAGGAGTCTGGACCTGAGGCAAGGGCAGGAAAGAGCGTCAGGGGCAGGGTGCCCCTCCACTGGGTAGTGGGGAATTGAGCCCAGAGTGTCTGTTCACTGATGTGTTATTGCATGCTTCTCACTCTTTCTTCTAATATTTTCTAATTATAGACTCAACAACCATCATGGCCACAAATTGCCTTTTAATAAAGGGGTGCAGATTCGCTTGAAGGAAATGGGTCTGAAAGACAGGCTGCTCCCTCTGTTTCCCTGCCTCCCTGCTGCCTGTCCCCTTGCCCTCAGTCTCCAGCTGTATCTCTGCCCTCCTTCTCTGAAGGCTTAAATGGTAAAAACTTGCCCTTCTTTCCCTCTCTCACATCTGGGGTGTGTGTGTATGTGTGTGTGTGTGTGTGTGTGTGGTGGGTAGAGTAGGAGCCTCCTTCCCTGTTGTGTGGAATCCAGGTGTGACTTTCCACCGATGATCATTGGGTTCAGCCATCTTGCTCTGCAGGGTTCTGAGGAGCATACTGCCTCACTGAGTTTCACTCTATAAACCCTGCAATGCTTCTGACCCATTCTGTAGGCCTCTGACCTGCTTTCTCCATCCTGCCCCATGTTTGGAGGACCAGGTTTCTATGTAATGTCCAGTGCTCCAGGGCCCAGTAATGACCCAAGCCATCCATCCCTGCAGTTCTCCTTGAACCACCATCCTAGGGCAGGACTTCCAGTGCCTTTGCCTACACCTCAGAGATATAGGGTACTTGCTGATCTTGCCGGATGGATTCCCAGTCTCTTCATATTTCTGCAATTGTGAATACTGCCCGGTATGGCTACCATGGCAACCATTTGCCTGCACTGAAGCCTTCAGACCCCAAGCTTTTGCAGCTGATCAAACCTCTCGCATAAATCTGGCTTGTTCCCGGTACCATCCTGCCTTCAGTGTGGTGTACTGTTGGTACCTGTGTCCTTCTGTCTGTTTTGTGTCAAGCATGGAGGTGAGCTAGAAATAATCACTGAAAGCTTCCAGGAACATCATACAGATTTAGGAAAAACTATCTTAGAGGAGATGGCACACTTCTGGAGAACTAAGAATTTGTTATTCCTGGAAATAGGATTTCAAAGGCTGCAGTTAGGAGTGAGGTGGCTGTGAGGGTGGAGGGCAAGGACCAACAAGTACTGATCAGCTACACTTGTTGTGAGCTTTATATGTTTTGATTTGAACATTTTTCAGGGTACCCAGACAAGGCAATGGATATCATTTTATTTTACAGATGATGAACGTGAAACTCAGAAAGATTGAGTAAACCAGCATGCTATGGGATCAGGATTCAGACCTGCATATTCTCTCTCCTGCACTTGTCCTTCAATTATGTATTTCTTGAAATGCAGGCTCTTACTTTTCTGGCCATAGGAAATGATGTATTGAATATCTTTCTCGAGAAGTGGTAGAAAAGTGTTTTTCCTGATGTTTTGAGTTGGGGAAAAAGGAGAAAAGCTCTGATCACACTCTGGAAAGGTACCTTTTTAGATGCACCAGGAGATTTTAGTAGTACAAAGAGCTAGCATTTGAGTTTGACACAAAGGAGAGGAGAGGAGAGGAGAAGGCATTTTGTCTCAGAATCATTATGAAGTATAAGAAAACAATTATACATCTCTACTTTCTTACCTGGGAGGAGGGAGTGCCTAGTGTAAACCGTCTATGGCCCTGTCTTGTGAAACAACTCAGCACATGATCTTCAATCACAAAGGCAGCTTTGTTGCTTTCTCACATGCCCTGCTGCCCCCTCTTGAGCCTGCCATGATGTGTGGAGCGTGTTCTCATAGGTGCCTGTGCAGGGGCTTGCTGCCAGGAGTAGCAGGTGTGACCCACACCGAGGCCTCCCGGGGCTGGCCGTATGTCATCGCAGGTTGTCTGCTCTGAATTGATGAACCTTCAGTGAAGGCAGATGTGCGGCTTTTTCCAGGCCTTTCCAGAAGAGAAAAAAAACAAAGCCTTCTATTGATTATGGTAAAGTCAAAATGTGTTTCACCTGGAGACAGTGGTTTGTACTGAGCTTGTAATAAACATGATCTTCTAATTCAGTGTTTTTTTAAACCTTTCTCAGATTCCATATATATTTGAAAAGCTGATAAAAGTGATTGAGCTTTTACTCTAGGAAAAAAATTAACATGTGTCCCTCCAAACAAAATTTTATGTACTTTCAAAGCATATATGAAGTCCCAGGGGTATGAGGACCCAAATTATCCCCTCCCTCTAGTATATATCTGGAGAAGGCAATGGCACCCCACTCCAGTACTCCTGCCTGGAAAATCCCATGGACGGAGGAGCCTGGAAGGCTGCAGTCCATGGGGTCGTCGCTGAGGGTCGGACACGACTGAGTGACTTCACTATCACTTTTCACTTTCATGTGTTGGAGAAGGAAATGGCAACCCACCCCAGTGTTCTTGCCTGGAGAATCCCAGGGATGGGGAAGCCTGGTGGGCTGCTGTCTATAGGGTCACACAGAGTCGGACACAACTGAAGTGACTTAGCAGCAGCAGCAGCTAATATATATCTATTCTAGTTTTCTTTCAGTTGTGAGAACATGATGCCTTCCTGAGTTTGTGGTTATATACAGCTCTATATTTATTTTGGCATTCATAAAGATGAAGCCTACCTGGGATACCTCTTTAGGACTCTACTGCATAAAATTCACTAATTAGGTTGAACAACTGATCATCTTTTCCAGCAATTGAGGCTTAGTTATTATAGGTTCCTCCCAGACGCATTTTGCTGTTGTCACCACTAACTCTTGGCCCAGTGGTTCGGGAGTGGTAGGAGAGGGAGAGAGGAGTCTGTATCCAAATCAGTTGGAGAGATTTTCAAACAATGACCTTGTTCATCCTCCCAACACAAGACTCAGAGTTGCAGGCCAACCAGCCATCTTTGTGATGCCTAGTGGAAAGAGGAAGATTTTCTAGCAGGACGTAGTAGCTCTATTATAATTTGTGCTCCTTACTACCATTTTGTGCCCTAAGAGAGGGCAAGTGGTTCAGAAGAATCACAAAATCAGAGAACATTACACCTGGGGAGAACAAGATAAAAGCTGTGATTGGGACTGGTAGCAAAGACACATTGTCCATCGTCTTTTTTTTAAAGGGGTGATGTTTTTATTCAACAAAAGCATTTTTATTCACTACAAAAATGACCAGGATACATTTGGCAGCAGAATCTGGAAAGACCTCCACCTGGCTTCTGTGTGAGCCAGCAGTCCCTCCCACACAGCCCTTGTGACTTAGGGTAAGGTAGCAGGCACAGCTCTGCATAAGATGTCTCACCTAAGGGTGGGAGTGTGGACTTGGCTAGCCCTGACCACACTGAATCTCCCCTCCTCCCTTTAAACAGCATGCTCAGGTCAGGTTTTCCAACATCCAGCATCTCCACCCCTGCCCCACCATGGAGGTCCTCAGCAGGACCAAATGTTCTGGCGACTTCTAGGAGAAAGTTGGCCTGGAAGACAGTGAAAACACGTACACACACTATGTAAATATGAGTTGTGCAAACTAATTTAATAGATTGCTTTCTATTTTTTCTATTCTCTTCTCCTCTATTTTAGTACCATTAAGTTAATGAGTTATGACCATAATTCAGAAAACAATTATGCAGGCTAAAGATTTTTGGAATAAATTCTTGCAGTTCCCTGATGGAATGTCTCAGGGCTGCCTGTGGTGGGGGTGAGGGTGAGGAGGTGAAGGAAAATAAGAGACGATAGTGCGTTAAACTCCTAGTACCTCATCCACTCCCAATCAGAGGAACTACATTAAGCTTTTAAAAAGTTGCATTGGGATTCTGTATAATATTTTATTCTAAAAACATTGAAAATCACTGACTTAGCCCATTTTACAAATGAGAAATTTAAATCCAAGATGAGGTCACGTATTCAAGTCACGCCAGTACAAAGTGACAGAGCCATACTGTGATTATTTTTCAAGTTTTTTGTCCCATAATTCTTTTACTATGTGTATGTATTTGGTAAAATATCAGATGGTTTAGCAGAACTTATGAAGAAAATTAAGAATCTCCCACCCCTCGATCTGCTTCCATTTTTAGACTTTCCTCGCTATTTCCGTAACTCACATATCATGTTTGTCTCTCTCCTCCTTTCTTTATCACTTTTGGATGACCCTATTGACTCCCCACTATGAAAGGATGGTGGTTTAGCTCAATTTTCCTATCACCCATCTCCTCTTTTCTTCTCCCTTCACTTGTGTTTTCTAGTTATGTTATTATTTTTAGTTCTATAGTTGATTACCTCTGTTGTTTTAAGTAAAAACCATAGCCCTCAATTTAAAAAAAAAATTTTATTTGAATTGGAGGATAATTACTTTACAATATTGTAAAGTAATGTATATGTGGTTTTTGCCATACATCACCATGAATCGGCCATAGGCATACACGTGTCCCCTCCCTCCTGAACCCCTCAACCCTCTATTTCTTATCATACCCTGATCTTCTCACCTCTGTTCTATTGCTTTTTCTAATGCACCACTTGCAGTACCACTAAAAACAACACCAATACTGAGACATTTTCGTTGACAGTAAGATGAATTAAAGTGCGACATGCCTTCTTTCAGAAGCTGGAGAAAATTTACACTGTACTATTAGAGATAAAAAGTCAATGAGCATAAAGTTTGAAATAGGTGAATCCACAGGAGAATTTCTATAACTCTCTCACACACAATTAGTATCTGGTCCCTAGGAATGAAGAACAGATAGATATTCTGCCTCTTTCTACCCTCTATCACGTCTGGCTTTGTACCTTCTATTCAGCCACAAGGGTAAAACTCAAACTAGTGAATGAAAATTTGGACATGCCAGGTCTAGGTTCAAATTAAGTAAAAGCTTTCTAATAAACAGCCCTTCAAATATGGTTGGTGCTGCCAGGTAAGCCATGTAAGCTCCCTGTCAACATAAGAGTTGAAGCACAAGAGAGAGGATCAGTTGTCAATGCTTTTGCAGAAAGGGAAATGACCTTAGGTTATTTTCATCCCTGAGATTTTGTGATTCTGTGAAATTAATGATATATCTCACAAGGTGAGTGAAGTTACCCTGGATCATACGTTCTCAGGCAGGCAATATCGTCACCAATAGGACAAACATTGGTTTGGGGGATGTGTGAAAATAGCTTCAATATTACAGTGATTTGTGGCCACATAAACAGGTATACACTGTATCTGTGGTAGTAAAAGTTTATGAAAGGTGGGAATCAGCAATAAGAAGTCTACAAAATCTTGTGGACAGGGACAGATAGTGGCTGAGCTGAAAATACTGAAAAATAGGTTAAGGAACACTGCTAGGCTCCACATTCCATTGGCAAGACAATGTTGGTTATGTCCTCTCCCTTGGGATGTCTTCTCTGAACCTCACGCCCTTTTGTCACCGTGTATAACAAGTAGCCCTCCTGGTCTCATAGCCTGTCCTGCAAGTTGTCTTAAGAGAGGCAGTTTGGGGAGGATTGGTTAAGAAACTAGGCATTGCCTAATTCATATGACCACTGATGAATTTATGTAATCTCACCAAGTCTGAGTGTCCTTCTCTTTAATGAAAGTAATGATAGTTCTTTGCATATGGGGTTGCTGGAATGTTTAAATTCTTAAAACTCAGAAGTGCGGTTCTAGAACCATTGGTTTAGCATCACCTGGAAGCTTGTTTGAAATGCAGACTCTCAGGCTCCACCCCAGGTTTACTGAATCAGGATCTGTATTTTAACAAATTTCCCAGGTGATGGCAGGTACATTAACATTTGAGAAGGAATTAGGTTAAATAAAGTAATGCTTGTAGAAGAGTTTATCCAAATACCTGGTGTTGAATGTTATTACTACAAATCTCTCCCTCCCGCACTACACTATCAGCTCCATGTCAGGACTTTGTCCTATTCATCTTTATGTCCCCAGCACCCAAAGCAACACAAAGCAAGTTTATGTATTGATTCAAAGTCTGTTAGATGAATGAGAAGCAGAGTGGGAGAAAAGACAATGCTTTCTTCCTGAATATGGCTGGAGATGGTTTTCCTGCCCATGCATCCTGTTATCTGACTCACAGCTACTTCCCCCCTCTGCCCGTAAAGAAAGACCTTCTCCGCTGGAGACTTTCTTCTTTTTGATTTCCAGGGCATGCACATTTAATTAAGAAACTTTTACTGAGTGCCTTCTTTGTGTAAGTCTTGTGCTGTGTTGAAGAAAACAAAGATGAGTAAGACACATCCCCGCCCTCTGCCACTGTGTGTATATTTGTGTATTCTATCACAAATCTCTTGCAATATACTCATTTCAACCTTATCTTGGCTTGAAAGATAAGGAGAGAACTGAAACATATGGGGTTTGTTGGCACACTGGGGCTGAATTATGAATACTGTCACAGACACAGGAACCAAAAGATTCAGACAAGAAAAACAAGCTTTAATAAAAGGTTCTGGAATTGAGACACCTTTTTCTGCACCCCACCCCCACCCTTGATGAACCCCTCTGCCTCCAAAATAAGCTTTCCTGCTGCAAATAGCCTTCAAGTTGTGGGAAACATCCTCCAAGTCACATTTCTTTTTTGTCGGTTTGGATGATTCAACACATTTGCTTCTTTTGTATTTGCTGTTTGCAGATAATTCTTCCTTAGAATAGGTAAGCCATCTGTTAACGAGCTATCCTTAGCCCTCTGTGCAAACCACATACCTCCTTCGTAACAGTATCCACTGCAGTGGGAGAAAACAGGCTTTCCGGCTCTCCTTTTCACTCCCTGTTGGAAGGTTTGCGTCACTGGAAACCATCCAAGTTTTGTTTTTTTTCTGTATAAAAGAACTTTCTGTTGACTAATTTATTTGATGTGATGTTTTCTTCTCAGGTACAGAATTATATCAAAATTTTACTGCTAATTATGTATGATTGATTCCTTTTCTGAGGGCATTTTAGATCTCACTTTAGAGAGGGGCTGGGTCAACTCGTGAAGAGGAACACGGAAAGAGATACCCAGATGCCCTGGTGAGAGCCACAGGAGTTCAGGGCACTGGTGATTCGGGGTGCCAGCCTTCCCTCTGAGTCAGCGAGATTCACTTTGTGGTTCTGTACCACCTTTCATCTAGGAAGCTGAGGGCTTGCCACATATGAGATCAACTGCTAAGACATCAGTATTATAAGTGTGCACTCATAATAGTGTACACTATTCTTTGCGCTTAGAGACAGGTTAGAGGACACAGGTTAGAGGATTGGGTTACTGCCCAGGTGTGCACAGTGGCTTAGAGCTCCCAGGAAGCCCTGCAGCTTTGCCTCTGAGTGTGGCTCCTGCATGGTGGAGAGACGTGGACTTTGGAATCACCTGCAGCTTACGATTTGGATCTACGTTTGTGCGTCCCGTTAGCCTCCAGTTCATCTAATGTCATGAGTACTCCTGTACCTTCTCCAGATTTCCTGTCTCAGTTGCTAGCATCACCGTACGCCCAGTTGCTGAAGTCACCTGTATTTTTAACTCCTAGTACAGTACCTGGCATGTTGTTGTTTAGTAACTAAGTCGCATCTGACTATTTGCTACCACCAGCCTCCTCTGTCCATGAAATTTCTCAGGCAAGAATATTGGAGTGAGTTGCCATTTCCTTTTCCAGGAGATATTCCTGACCCAGGGATCAAACCTGTGTCTCCTGCATTGGCAGGAGAATTCTTTACCATTGAGCCACCAGGGAAGCCCCACAGTACCTGGCATATTTGGGGCCTGAAGGCAATGGCGACCCACTCCAGTACTCTTGCCTGGAAAATCCCATGGACGGAGGAGCCTGGTAGGCTGCAGTCCGTGGGGTCGCTAAGAGTCGGACACGACTGAGTGACTTCACTTTCACTTTTCACTGTCATGCACTGGAGAAGGAAATGGCAACCCACTCTAGTGTTCTTGCCTGGAGAATCCCCGGGATGGGGGACCTCAGTGGGCTGCTGTCTCTGGGGTCACACAGAGTCGGACAAGATTGAAATGACTTAGGAGCAGCACAATATCTTGGGGCTCCCTGGTAGCTAAGACAGTAAAGAGTCTGCCTGCAATGCGGGAGACCTGGGTTTGATCCCTGGGTAGGGAAGATTCCCTAGAGAAGGAAATGGCAACCCACTCCAATATTCTTGCCTGGAAAATCCCACAGACGGAGGAGCCTGGCAGGTTACAGTCTATGGGGTCCCAAAGAGTCAGACATGACTGAACGACATCACTTTCACTTTTTTCACAATATCTTTCTTCTTCTCCCACTTATACCTTCCTACAAAAATTTCTTGATGCTCATGTTTAACAAGATTCTATAAATACAATACCTTAGATGACCCAACTTCATTGATAAATGCACAGTTATGTCTTATCAACATAATGATAAGCACCACAAATAAGCAACATAATTTTGAAATCTATACAAATATGGATATAATATGGAATATTAAATATTTATTGTATAAAGTAAAACAAACATCCAAATGAAATAGTAATATGCTACCCCTGAGACAGATATTATAATTTTTGTGAACTTTCTATACTATTACTCAAATCTGAAGAGTTTATGAGATCAAGTCAGCATTCAAGACTGGCATTGCCCAATAGTTCTATTGCCCAAAAGAGCTTTCTGCAATTAAGAAGATGTCCTACAAATCCATGTGGTCCAAGTCATTTGTGACTATTGAGTACCTGAGCCTGGGCTAGTACTTTTATTTATTTTAATCAATTTAAATTTAAATGACTACATGTGACTGGTGGCTGCGGTAATTGGCAGTGCAGCTCTAGAAAGCCATGTAACTCTAGATAACCAAGGTGAATTCTGACGACCAACTTTGAGAAAGTAAAGGAAAATTTCCCCCTCACTTTGCCTATAAGAATCCCCAGAATATGCCCCTAAACTCTCATATTTTGTAGATTGTAATGCACCATTAATTTCAAAATGCATTATTATTTTATGTACTATTAAGGAAAAAATGCTGTCAGTTATCATTGTAAAATACCTTTACTGTCAGATATATCCTAATTTCAGAGAGTTTAAAGTCCTGGGAAAAGTTAATCTTAGAATCAATGAAAAATGGTGCCTTAGTTATTTTGATGATTTCTGGGAAATTTCTTGGATGATTTTCAAATGTCAAAAATTTTTCCTATTAACTTTGAGTATAATTTAGATCAATATTATAGAGAGATGAGATTGGGCAGTATTATTTCTATCTCAGTTTAATTTTTAAGGTCAAAATATCTTATAGTAGGAGTTGAAATAATAACCCCAAACATTAACAAATCGTTCCTAAAATGTTCATTCATTTCAAGAAACGATATATGTATGTTAATATTATGGGGGGATTTGCTATGTTGGCACTTACTATTTTTTCACTTATTTCTCCCTGACATTTTTTTACTTACTTTCACTGTTTCCTTTGTTGAATGTATTATACACCTTGATAAGTGCTAGAGTGTGTGGTGTGGTTAATATAGAATTCAGGTGACCTCAGATCTAAGTTATTATATATTGTTTTACTTGTGACATTGCAATAGCATCTTTAAAGAATCCTAAGTCTTTATCTTTTAGCTCAAGACGGTTTAAGGGGAATTTTTATATTCATCTCACCTTTTTCTCTAACCTTTGTTAGATTCTCTGTGGTTCCACCTTCCATCTTGGTGGTGGTTGTTGTTGTTCAGTCACTCAGTTGAGTTCAACTCTTTGTGACTGCATGGACTTCAGCATGCCAGGCTTCCCTGTCCTTCATTATCTCCTAGAGTTTGCTCAAACTCATGTCCATTGAGTCGGTGATGCCATCCAACCATCTCATCCTCTGTCACCCCCTTCTCCTCCTGCCCTCAATTTTTCCCAACATCAGGGTCTTTTCCAGTGAGTTGTCTCTGTGAATCAGATGGCCAGGATAGTGGAGCTTCAGCTTCAGCATCAGTCCTTCCAGTGAATATTCAGGGTTAATTTCCTTTAGGATTCACCTTCCATTTTGAAGACATCTTGAAAACCAAGGCAAAAATCTGGCTTCCATCATTAGAACCATCTTTGACTTTGAAGTGATTTAAACCCAAATGGCACGTCTTTTAATATTTAGAGCATTAAACCCTAATCCATTCTGTTTAATGCTTTCACTGTATTTCTTAAGATGCAAAGAAAATGCCCTATCCTTCACCCAGCTGCAACAAATTAATATGTAATTTCAACCAAATAAAATCATTTTTCTCCTGAAACTCATTCCAAATTCTCCAGTGCCTTGGATTTTTTAAAAAAATTGTTAAAATGTGTGTGAAGTTTAAATAATATCTGAGGTTTTGCATTAAAGATGACCTATGACATCTCTTGGTGGCATTTTAAAACTTCTGGTCAACAAAAGTATTCTTTCATCCAAGAGAAAATTAAACTTTAGAACAAACAGCACAATGTTTGGGAATGATTACTTAAATCCCAGAATAAGGTGCGAGTGATAGAAAGAGGCCGCCGATGCGGCAAAATTGGAAACGTTTTGAATATGAGTCATAGCGCTTTTGAAAACAGAATTTAAAGAAGGGAAACAAGACAAAACAAAACAACCCAGAGAGCCTGGAATGCTTTATTATAAAGGCAGAGAGCCAGTTCTTCACCCACTCCGACAGGACTGATGACAGTGAAAACAATACCTCCATACAGACACACACACCCCACACTAGTTAAGCGCTGCTAATAGCGTCAGTTGTCTTCATTAGTGCACACCTGACGAGGCATCCTGAAACCCTCAGTGGTGCTGGTCCCTGCAAATGACCTCAGCAATCCATAGGCAGCCTATTTTACTCCCTCAGAGAGAGTGGATGCCTGGCATATGCTAAGTAACCCTGTTTCATCCTATAATTAACAGAACCACAGTAAATATCACTTCCAAGTACCTCAGGAAGAAAGACAATTTTGAAGCAATTTCTTTCCCCCCATACCTTACCATTTTCTTTTAGGAAAGGACTGCTGTATTATACCTTGCCTTTTCTTTCTAATGTAGCAAGTGCTAATTACACCCCTTGGGTACACCTTGGCTGCTGTGTTAAACACATCTAGAGTTGTTTTCTTATTACCATGAAAAAAATATTTGACGTGAAAGACGACTTGGGAAGGCTCTGAGGGGCCTTGGGATAAACCTCCATCATTTATAGGCTAAGAAATTCCAGGAGGTTCAAAGATGGGATTGTGCTCAGAAAGAGACACGGTAAAGTCCCTATTGTGTGAATTTGTTTAGATGAGGAGATGAAATCAATATGATGTAAAGAAAAATGCCTCTGAAAGTAAGAGCATGTGAGTCTGTGTGTTGTGTGTAGGGGAGGTGGAGACCAGGGCCTTCCCAATCCAGACTTCTCCAGCTCCTTTGACAAATAACCCACATTCCTCTGTGTTACTACTTAAGTGGGCTAGATTTTCAGTCCACTCACTCAGGTGTATAAAAATAACCTCTCATCATTTTTCTATAACCCAGTCATTGAAGTTTAATCTTAACAACTCAGCCCCTTTCCCTGGGCAGACTTTGGGGTGTTGTTGTATTGGCAGCTAAGGGCCATTTGGCCTTTGTCAGCTGTAGCCCCAGGCATTCAGGCTGGTGTCCTTGCTCCTTGAGAGCTGAGCTCATATGGGTCCATTCGGGTCACTGCTGCCGCTCCACTGGCCATGAATGCATTGCTCTTGGGCACCTGAGAGGCATTCTCAGACTGTCCTGGTGCTCCCGCTTAGCTACCCCTTCAGGACTTTCCTCTGCCCCCATCAGGCTGGCTTACAACAATTCTGGGTTCTACCTTGGAAAGAAGTGCGTGGGGTCTCAGAACCTGTCTGGAGCTGGTAGCATTGCCATGCGCCTCAGCTCTAGCCCCACATCCCGATATATGGGTTCAGGAAAGTGGCAGAAGATGGACCATGCATGGGCCCAGGGTTCAAGGCCTCTTTCTAGGGACAGAATTATTTTAACTTCCCTACAGCCCCCATCTCTGTTGCTCCTCCAAACCCCCCACCCACCTCAGCTTTACTTGAAGATCATTACATATTTTTCTGATCTTTTGTCTTGTGCCCTGAGTTTACTTGGGGCTTAGGTATATAAATTTAAAAAACAAATCATGTAAAATGCAAAAGCTTCGGCTTTTGGCTGAATCTTCTTGTCCCTGAGGGAATAATGCTGCTCACCCAATGGGTGAAAAAAAGTGAGGGGTACTAGGAAATGATGGAGAAGGAAATGGCAACCCACTCCAATATTCTTGCCTAGGAGAGCCCATGGACAGAGGAGCCCAGAGGGCTACAATCCATGGGGTCGCAAAAGAGTTGGACATGACTTAGCAACTAAACACCACAATGGAGTGACATTAATTGAAAGACGTGTGTGTGTGTGTGTGTGTGTGTGTGTGTGTGTGTGTGCATGCCTGTGCTCAGTCATGTCTGATTCTTTGTGGCCCCTGGACTATAGCCTGCCAGGCTCTTCTGGCCATGGAATTTTCCAGGCAAGATTATTGGAGTGGGTTGCCATTTCCTTCTTCAGGAAATCTTCCTGACCCAGGGATGGAACCTATATCTCCAGCACTGGCAGGCAGATTCTTTACCACTGACACCGCCTGGGAGGCTGTGATGGAGGAACTTGTTTCAGAGATATGTTTCAAACCCTAACTTCTCTTGTGTGATCTTGGGCCATTTGATATATAATTTTCTGGTAATTATGGAAGTTGAGATTTGTTACTGGTAAGAGAGGAAATTGGGTGCTAAGCTTAGTGTGAGGATATTTTGGTACATAAGGGGAAAAATGGTCTTCCCTGGTGGCTCGGTGGTAAAGAACCTGCCTGCCAGTGCAGGAGGCGTGGGAGGCGTGAGTTTGATCCCTGGGTTGGGAAGATCCCCTGGAGCAGGAAATGGCAACCCGCTCGAGTATTCTTGCCTGGGAAATCCCATGGACAGAGAGCCTGGTGAGCTACAGTCCAAGAGGTCACAAGAGTCAGATATGACTGAGTGACTAAACCAGCACCACTAGGAAATGAAGCGGATTGGTAATAGGAAGAATCAGAAAAATCTCCAAATGTCATCCCATCATATTTTTCTTCTAAAACCATATCCTTTCCTCTCTACACAGAGTGAAATTCACGGAAGGCATAACGCAGCACATGCGGTTGGAACATATGTTCACTTGTGGAGAGGAAATATTTTGACTCTGTAGTTCTGGGCAGGCTCAACCGCTTGCCTCACCACTCACAGACAGCAACTTCCCCTTTCTGAGAACATAATTACCAAGCCCTCTTTGTTCAAATCTCTGCTTGTATTTTATTCTTCATGGAGTCTTTCAGGACTGAAATCACCCAGTTTCACCCCAGGAAGCTCACTACTCCCTCCTCCTGCTCGCCTTCCCTTCCTGGGGACAAGTTTAGTGCTGTGTCTGTGTCCCTTTGTTCTCGTCTGAGCGCCAGTTTCTCTTTGGAGAACTGGGCTACTAACAAGGACATGTGCATCCCACTTTACAGTTTATAAGCCTCTTGCGCCTGGATAACGATCTGACAGGACAATGGCCCTGTGAAGCAAGGATCATTATTTTAAATGTGATTCAGTGGAGGCTTTGGGGGTTATTAAGTGGGTCTTTGTACTCAAGGAGGCAGGGGCTGGGCCCAGGCCTTAGCACTCAGGCCTTCTGACATGGGGTCCTCCTGTTTACACTTGTATCAACCAAGGCTGATGTGAACTTAAATGAGATCATTCATTCATCCAACAAACATCCACGGAGTGTTTGTGTCAGACCTGTATGAAGCATGGGGTTATAAATGGTGATCAAAATAATTTCAGACTTTGCCCTCATGGAGCTTATAATTAAAAGAGACATTAAAAATAACCACACATATGTGTGTGCATGCTAAGTCACTTCAGTCGTCTCCAATTCTTTGTAACCATAGGGACTGCAGCTTGCCAGGCTCCTCTGTCCATGAGGTTCTCCAGGCAAGAATACTGGAGTGGGTAGCCGTTCCCTTCTCCAGGGGATCTTTCTGACTCAGAGATGTAACCTGCATCTCTACATCTCCTGCATTGACCGGCGGGTTCTTTACCACTAGCACTACCTGGAAAGCCCAATCACATATACATATTGTTTTAAAATGTATAAGGGCCTGGAAGGAAAATCATAGAGTTATGATTTTCACAAAGAGTCACACATGACTGAGCAACTGAGCACATAACAAGTGGGCTGATCTAGTTAGGGATGAGAACTAGATCCCTACACAGGGGAAGGTGGGAGATGATGAGAAGGGTGAGAAGAATTTTCTGAGGAAGGGATGCTTAAGATGAGGTCAGTAGGCACTAGCTAGGCAAAAAGAGTTTGCAGCTAGGATTCCAGTATTTGAAGAAAGATCCTGAGGTGGGAGAGAACCTGTTCCTTGAAGGATGTGGTCAGGCTGGCAAAGAAGGGTCAGTCTCTGAGACTTTGAAGAATATCTGGATTTTATTCTGAGTGCTATGGGAAGCCAAAGATGGGTTTTTAAACAGAAGGGAGTGTCTTGTGGGTGGAGAATGGGTTGAGAGGGGGCACCGGTGGGTGTGAGCCGTCACTTAGGAGGCCACTGCAGGCGTCCAGGCGAGCTTGGATTCAAAAGGTTAAAAAAAGATTTGGAAGCTACAAAGAGCTGCTGCTATCATTGTGAATGTATTTATCTGTCAGGGTCTTGGGCAGGAAAGAGATTGCGCAATCAAGTGGTGTAATGTGTTTGGTAAAGGGACTAGTTCTGAAGCTGTGGTTGGAGCTAGGGAAATGCACTGGGATTCAGTGCCCCAGCCTTTGGTTGCACCGCTAGGGACTGCAGGGGCTGGTGAGGGGAGGGTTCCAGAAGGTCAGAGGCACCGCAGGACACAAGTTGTGGCCTTCAGCAGAGGGATGCCGCCAAGCCATGGCACCCTGCAGGAATAAACACCTTCCTGTGCACCCGTCCTCCAGCACCCGGCAGTGTTCTTCCCAACTGGGGAGGAGGCTGTTGATGCAGCCCATGAGGGCAGGCTCCAGGGGGCATAGGGTGAGGGGCAGGAGGGTAGAGAGTGGGAGCCAGGGGCAAATAAGTCTTGCAACCACCATGCAGATCATGCGTTTTTTCCTTTCCTCTGACACTTCCTCCTCTGCCAACACCAACAAAATGATAGATTCTTTGTAGATGGAGATTATTTTCTCTTTCTTAATGCATGAGTGTGTCTAGTGATAGTACCCACCTTTGAAACAATAGGAAATATTTCCTTTGATTTTTTTCTTCTTTTCAAGTATAATCATATTTAGTTTAATAGAATCCTGTGAAAACCTATTTTTCACAAAACCACAAGCCCCTGGCAAGGGTTTAAAGAAAGTTCTTACAAGGTGGGAGTTGGGTTCCTCTGCCACTCGGATTTCCACTGGAGGCCGTTCCACTAGAGCCGCCCTCTGTGTCCCCTTGCTCACCTCTCCTTGTGTAGCATGGGCGCCTAGCCTGATACTGGACCACAGCCTCAGATCCATGACTCATGGTGGGAAGAACTAATTTATTAAAAGGCTGAGAGAGTGAGAGATTTGATTCTTCCTCCTCTTTGCCCTGGACCAGCCCAAGGCTGCCACCCCAAGTAAGTACATCTGCCCTGTAGTCCCAAGCCTTCCTTTGGCCTTCGGTCCTAACATCTAGGGGTGGGAGGGGGACACTGGGTGCAGAGAGCTTGAGTGAGCCTGTTTGGTTATGTTCCTTAGTTTTGTCCTCTCGTGCAGTCCTTGTGGTAGTAGAGCTGACTTTCCTATCTTCACCAATTCCTGAGTCGGTCTTCTTAATTAGTTCTAAATCTGAGTGGGGAAGGGGGGTATTTTTAACTGGACCCTCTAAAACCTCAATGCGGGGCCCTGTCAGCCAGGAAGAAGAAGGAGCACTGTGGCAGGTCCAGATCTTTTGCAGATAGCATAGAGAGAGCTCAGAGGCTGGCTGAGACCTCAGGCTCTTGGAGACTGCAGGCATCACTTGGATATAAGTAATATCTGGGTTGTAAAACATCAGTCCCTCTGGCTTGGAGAAGTGTTGGGAGTTTGGGCTTTTAAGTCAGACAGACTAGTGCTTGAATTTTGGCTCTAACCTGCTGTGGTTGTGGGTCTTCGGCAAATTCCTTAAGCTTTTTGGACCTTAATTATCTCACCTGTAAAATTGGAATAATTACTAATATCTCTTGGTAGAGTTGTTGTTAGGATTAACAATGACAATGTCTATGAAGTTCCTGGCACATAATAATAGCTCAATACATTTTTGGTCTTAATTTTTTATTATTGTTACAATTTAAGTAATTTTCCTAAAACAAGCATAAGGTCCCTCTCAAAAAGGCTAAAACGGCCCAGTATTCTCTCTTACGTTGCTAAAAGTTTAGGGTAGGAAGTTCTCTGACACAAGGAAAGAATATTCTGGAAGACATACCTAAGATTTCTAGGACCTTTACCTCTGGTAATGAGATCTCTGACCACAAGGTCAAATAATTGAAATACATCTCCTTTGTTATTAGGGGAGTTACTGGAATCGATACACTCTCTATTGTGCTACACAACTTTTGATATATGTTATGCAAATAATAGCTTCTATGATTTCCACATGTATGTGTCTCAAAAGGAACTTTGAACAAAACTTTTACGCATTGCCTAATTTAGCTGCTCTCTCAATTATGTGTCTTGTTATGCCTAGATGTGCACCCAGGTATAAATAAATGAGTTGACTCTACTGCAGAGTTTGATCTATTTGATCTATTGGAAACTTAACCTTTTGTAACTGTTTACTTTTGCAACAGTTACTTTACTACATTTGGGAAAATTTACTAAACTGTGAAATAATTAGAAAGCAGCTCTCTAGAACTAAGAGAATAAAAAGGACTGGCAAAATCATTTATTAAGTTGTTTAATCAGTTATAAGCAAGATTTTATTCTATTCAGCAATTGATTGCAATTTATGATTTCTATGCTGATGAAGGAAAAGTTAATGGAGATTTTAATTAAAACAAATTGGTAAATAACAGAATGGAGTGTCTAAGGAGTTAATGCTCCCCATATTGTACTTACTGAGTTTCTGGGGTTTCCAAACCAAAGGATAGTTAGAAAAAATCTGTAAAATAAAAAAAGGCTTATAGAACATAAAATCAGAAATAAGACATATAGAAGAAATAAATGAATGAATTGTGTTGGGGAGGAAATTGGCAACTGAACCATCCCTTTTATTGGTCCTATAAAGGCCATGTGGAGGGCCTGTCCTTACCCCCTAGAATATGGGTACTTTTTCATTTGAAAATTTTCTTTTATCAAGCTCCCAGAGCCTAGATAATTTACACAGACTAGCCATCAAGTAAATACTTGTTAATTTGATAGATCCAAGTATGTTCTTGGGGAGGCTGATCTTTTGCTACTACAGAAATAAGAATGGTGTTTGAAAGTAGGTCAGACCTGACCTGCTCATGTTCTCTTAGCTATAGTTTCACTTTTTATATATTTAGTCAGTTAACATAGTCATTCAGTATATGTATTTGGATGTCTTGCTTGGTCCCAATTCTTTTGGAACCACACAAAATTCCAGAGAAACTTCATAGTGGTTCTGGAGAATTTGCTTCACTGGCTACCTGTAGGGTCAATCAGTACCTAAAGAGGACGATTACAAAGTCATTAAAAGTGCTACCTGAAATTACGCTTGGTGAAATCTTACCAATTATCTGTGGAAGGGTTTGCTTTTGGTGGACTGACTGCTAGTTAGTCTTCAAGATTCAGTAGAAATGTCTCCTTTCTGAAGGTCTACCAAACTCTCCCCAAGGTTTTTGTTTGTTTGTTTTGTTTTTAATATTGTGCCATTATTATCTGCTTAGACATTGTCATATTCTTTTGAACTTATTTATCATCTGACTCAAGCTCCTTGATTTTAGCAATCACTGGTCCTCAGCTTCATGGCTGATAACCAATCAGGAATCCATCAGTCCTGACAGGTGCTCTGTAGGGACTAGAAAAATAAGTGAATAACAACAGACACAAACTCAATTCTTCTTAAAGATTCACTGTAGTTATACAATACTCCTCTGTGTGCATCTGAGAAACACTTCACTGGAATGAATGACTACCGCCTGAGTTCTGTTTGGAAAACCATATCCAAGTGACTCTTCTGGTTTTACAGGCTCAGGTATGTTAATAAGCACTAATTTCCTTAAACTGTGGGTGGACCTGAGCTGTAAGGAGGTGTGGAGTTTAGTAAACTCCCCCTGCCCTCAGATTGGGTGTTTGAATTTTGGAAGTGAAAAATAGAACCATACCGTTTATGCACCAGTCCTGCAACTCCGTCCTCCTTTTTTTGGGTAGTTTAAGATTTTAATTAGAAAATGTATTTGCTCCCTTCTTGCTCTCTATACACATCTCTGTTTAAAGCAATCACCCTGCATACAGTTAATTATTTGCCTCTGTGTCTTTAGGCCAGATGAGACTGTGAAATACTTGAGTGTGAGGCCTCTGTCTCATTTATTTTGATTTTTCTATAGTCGATGCAAGGCTTGATACACAGTATATAACCAAGAAACAGTTTTTGATGGAAATGAATAAGGGCAAAGAGATTGAGAATAACTTTCTTTCTTTGTCACTGATCTCAATTGTGTTTTCTATATTCACCTAGAATTTGAAGTTATGGATCTCAGTCTTTCATCCAGAGTCAGGCTTTTACAGACAAACATTTAAAATCCCACACAAAAAAACCATTCAGCCTTTTGATAAATATTTATTGAGTGCTTAGTAGATGCCAGGTGCTTTGAATACAAATATGGATGAGGCATGGCCCTGACCTTGATGAGTTCACCATATCATTAAAGAGCATACAATAGCAGTTATTAGTTAATGGTCATCCAGGCTAATGGCTTACTCAGAATTCAGCTATCACTAAGCTCTTGGGCACTCTGAGAAATTACTGGGATGGAGCATATACTTGTGTAAATCATGGCTTAAGGGGAATAAAGTGCCATAACCTTTTCCCATAATGGAATTGTTTTCCAGAAAAGTATCAAATCTCAGAGTTATGAATATTGGAAGTTTTACCAATACAAACACTTTGGGAAACAAAAAGAAAAAGGAAACGTATGGTTCTTAGTGTTACTTGGGCTTAAAAAGAGTTTTTTTTCCAGTTTTTAAAGGAATCTCCTCACTGTTCTCCATAGTGGCTTTACTAGTTTGCATTCCCACCAACAGTGTAAGAGGGTTCCCTTTTCTCCACACCCTCTCTAGTATTTATTTCTTGTAAACTTTTGGATTGCAGCCATTCTGACTGGTGTGAAATGGTACCTCATTGTGGTTTTGATTTGCATTTCTCTGATAATGAGTGATGTTGAGCATCTTTTCATGTGTTTGTTAGCCATCTGTATGTCTTCTTTGGAGAAATGACTACTTAGTTCTTTGGCCCATTTTTTTTTATCGGGTCATTTATTTTTCTGGAATTGAGCTGCAGGAGTTGCTTGTATATTTTTGAGATTAGTTGTTTGTCAGTTGCTTCATTTGCTATTATTTTCTCCCATTCTGAAGGCTGTCTTTTCACCTTGCTTATAGTTTCCTTTGTTGTGCAGAAGCTTTTAATTTTAATTAGATCCTATTTGTTTATTTTTGCTTTTATTTCCAGTATTCTGGGAGGTGGATCATAGAGGATCCTGCTGTGACTTATGTCGAAGAGTGTTTTGCCTATGTTCTCCTCTAGGAGTTTAATAGTTTGTGGTCTTATGTTTAGATCTTTAATCCATTTTGAGTTTATTTTTGTGTATGGTGTTAGAAAGTGTTCTAGTTTCATTCTTTTACAAGTGGTTGACCAGTTTTCCCAGCACCACTTGTTGAAGAGATTGTCTTTAATCCATTGTATATTCTTGCCTCCTTTGTCGAAGATAAGGTGTCCATAGCTGTGTGGATTTATCTCTGGGCTTTCTATTTTGTTCCATTGATCTATATTTCTGTCTTTGTGCCAGTACTATACTGTCTTGATGACCGTGGCTTTGTAGTAGAGCCTGAAGTCAGGCAGGTTGATTCCTCCAGTTCCATTCTTCTTTCTCAAGATTGTTTTGGCTATTCGAGGTTTTTTATATTTCCATACAAATTGTGAAATTATTTGTTCTAGCTCTGTGAAAAATACCGCTGGTAGCTTGATAGGGATTGCATTGAATCTGTAGATTACTTTGAGTAGTATGCTCATTTTCACTATATTGATTCTTCTGATCCATGAACATGGTATATTTCTCCATCTATTAGTGTCCTCTTTGATTTCTTTCACCAGTGTTTTATAGTTTTCTATATATAGGTCTTTAGTTTCTTTAGGTAGAAATATTCCCAAGTATTTTATTCTTTTTGTTGCAATGGTGAATGGAATTGTTTCCTTAATTTATTTTTCTTTTATTTTTTATTTTTTTATTTTTTTAAATTTATTTATTTATTTTTAATTTTTTACTTTACAATTCTGTATTGGTTTTGGCATAGATTGACATGAATCCACCACAGGTGTACATGCGTTCCCAAACATGAACCCCCCTCCCACCCCCCTCCCCACAACATCTCTCTGGGTTATCCCCGCGCGTCAGCCCCATGCGTGTCATATCCTGCATCAGACATAGACTGGCATTTCGATTCTTACATGTTATTATACATGTTTCAATGCCATTCTCTCAAATCATCACACCCTCTCCCTCTCCGAGTCCAAAAGTCCGCTATACACATCTGTGTCTTTTTTGCTGTCCTGCATACAGGGTCATCATTGCCATCTTCCTAAATTCCATATATATGTGTTAGTATACTGTATTGGTGTTTTTCTTTCTGGCTCACTTCACTCTGTATAATTGGCTCCAGTTTCATCCATCTCATCAGAACTGATTCAAATGTATTCTTTTTAATGGCTGAGTAATACTCCATTGTGTATATGTACCACAGCTTTCTTATCCATTCATCTACTGATGGACATCTAGGTTGTTTCCATGTCCTGGCTATTATAAACAGTGCTGCGATGAACATTGGGGTACATGTGTTTCTTTCAATTCTGGTTTCCTCTGTGTGTATGCCCAACAGTGGGATTGCTGGGTCATAAGGCATTTCTATTTGCAATTTTTTAAGGAATCTCCACACTGTTCTCCATAGTGGCTGTACTAGTTTGCATTCCCACCAACAGTGTAGGAGGGTTCCCTTCTCTCCACACCCTCTCCAGCATTTATTGCTTGCAGATTTTTGGATCGCAGACATTCTGACTGGTGTGAAGTGGTACCTCATTGTGGTTTTGATTTGCATTTCTCTTATAATGAGTGATGTTGAGCATCTTTTCATGTGTTTGTTAGCCATCCGTATGTCTTCTTTGGAGAAATGTCTATTTAGTTCTTTGGCCCATTTTTTTATTGGGTCGTTTATTTTTCTGGAATTGAGCTGCAGGAGTTGCTTGTATATTTTTGAGATTAGTTGTTTGTCAGTTGCTTCATTTGCTATTATTTTCTCCCATTCGGAAGGCTGTCTTTTCAGTTTGCTTATGTTTTCCTTTGTTGTGCAAAAGCTTTTAATTTTAATTAGATCCCATTTGTTTATTTTTGCTTTTATTTCCAGAATTCTGGGGGGTGGATCGTAGAAGATCCTGCTGTGGTTTATGTCAGAGAGTGTTTTGCCTATGTTCTCCTCTAACAGTTTTATAGTTTCTGGTCTTACATTTAGATCTTTAATCCATTTTGAGTTTATCTTTGTGTGCAGTGTTAGAAAGTGATCTAGCTTCATTCTTTTACAAGTGGTTGACCAGTTTTCCCAGCACCACTTGTTAAAGAGATTGTCTTTACTCCATTGTATATCCTTGCCTCCTTTGTCAAAGATAAGGTGTCCATATGTATGTGGATTTATCTCTGGGCTTTCTATTTTGTTCCATTGATCTATATGTCTGTCTTTGTGCCAATACCATACTGTCTTGATGACTGTGGCTTTGTAGTAGAGCCTGAAGTCAGGCAAATTGATTCCTCCAGTTCCATCCTTCTTTCTCAAGATTGCTTTGGCTATTCGTGGTTTTTTGTATTTCCATACAAATCTTGAAATTATTTGATCTAGTTCTGTGAAAAATATCGCCGGTATCTTGATAGGGATTGCATTGAATTTGTAAATTGCTTTGGGTAATATACTCATTTTCACTATATTGATTCTTCCGATCCATGAGCATGGTATATTTCTCCATCTATTAGTGTCCTCTTTGATTTCTTTCATCAGTGTTTTAAAGTTTTCTGTATATAGGTCTTTAGTTTCTTTAGGTAGGTATATTCCTAAGTATTTTATTCTTTTTGTTGCAATGGTGAATGGAATTGTTTCCTTAATTTCTTCTTCTACTTTCTCATTATTAGTGTATAGGAATGCAAGGAATTTCTGTGTGTTGATTTTATATCCTGCAACTTTACTATATTCATTGATTAGCTCTAGTAATTTTCTGGTGGAGTCTTTAGGGTTTTCTATATAGAGGATCATGTCATTTGCAAACAGTGAGAGTTTTACTTCTTTTCCAATTTGGATTCCTTTTGTTTCTTTTTTTGCTCTGATTGCTGTGGCCAAAACTTCCAGAACTATGTTGAATAGTAGCAGTGAAAGTGGGCACCCTTGTCTTGTTCCTGACTTTAGGGGAAATGCTTTCAATTTTTCACCGTTGAGGATAATGTTTCCTGTGGGTATGTCATATATAGCTTTTATTATGTTGAGGTATGTTCCTTCTATTCCTGCTTTCTGGAGTTGTTTTGTTTTGTTTTTTTTTTTTTTATCATAAATGGATGTTGAATTTTGTCAAAGGACCCAGCAATCCCACTTCTGGGCATACACACTGAGGAAACCAGAATTGAAAGAGTCACATGTACCCCAATGTTCATTGAAGCACTGTTTATAATAGCCAGGACATGGAAGCAACCTAGATGTCCATCAGCAGATGAATGGATAAGAAAGCTGTGGTACATATACACAATGGAGTATTACTCAGCCATTAAAAAGAATACATTTGAATCAGTTCTAATGAGGTGGATGAAACTGGAGCCAATTATACAGAGTGAAGTAAGCCAGAAAGAAAAACACCAATACAGTATACTAACACATATATATGGAATTTAGAAAGATGGTAACAATAACCCTGTATGTGAGACAGCAAAAGAGACACAGATGTATAGAATAGTCTTTTGGACTCTGTGGGAGAGGGAGATGATGGGATGATTTGGGAGAATGGCATTGAAACATGTATAATATCATATAAGAAACAAATCACCAGTCTATGTTCAATGCAGGATACAGGATGCTTTGGGCTGGTGCACTGGGATGACCCAGAGAGATGGTATGGAAAGGGAGGTGGGAGGGGGGTTCAGGATTGGGAACACGTGTACACCCGTGGCGGATTCATGTTGATGTATGGCAAGACCAATACAGTCTTGTAAAGTAAAATAAAATAATAAATTAATTTAAAAAGTTTTTTTTTGTGTGTAACAAATGTCAGGTTGGCAGATCAATGGCAACAAATAAGAGCTTTTCAAGTTATGTTTTAAAAAGCACAACACATATGGAAAAAAGTTTATATTTAAAAATAACTTTTCAAACACTGAGGCTCTCTGGGAAGAATGATAACATCATATTGTAGACTCAATTGTATTCTCAGTAGGGAGACCATAATTGCCTTAATGATAGAAGAGAGGGAAAGCATGTCCCAGCCATAATGTTGTAGCCTAAGTGCACGGCAGATTTCCCACTGATAACATTAGTGTGCGTCACTCTGATTAGTGGAGTTACGTCTTAACAAGGGGTATGTTTAAAGACGGCAGGCAAGGTAAGCATTTCATCAGCATCGTCCTTGGAAATTCCTCAGAAGCTTAGTGTTGGAGACATGTATCAGTTCTGCTAAATTGAAACTACTTTTCCTAGAATTCCCGTCCACGTCTGCTTCTGGATTAGGGTTGGCCATTGTGGTTGCCTTGCATGTGATTTGAAAGGCAGATGGGAAATGGCAGCCATGATGCTTGTGAGGGTGAGTTGAGGTCCTGGTTGCCATAGCAGATTATGCTTGCTATTGCTATCTACGTCTAATCTTGTTGGCAGTGGGGCTGCAGCTGGGCCTGTGGCCCCTTCAATTTCACCCAGATCTCCGTCAGCTTCCCTCAGTCCTGGACCACGTGATCCACAGTGAAGGGCACCACCTGCTTCTATGGATCACCAGCCTCATCAAGTCAGAGATGGTAAGAGATAGATAACAGGTTCCATCTTGTTCTTTGGGTTCCTGTTTACCCTTGTAGGTTCCAGATTATCCTTGCCCTCCCTCACTTCACATCCAGTTTTCCTTCTCACTGCCAGTCTTCCTGACCTACAGCAACTTCAGGCCCGTTTCCCAATGCCTGGACAACAGCTTTCCATAAACCTTTTACCAGTTTCCATAATTGTATAAGGTTTAATGCTTATGTTCCTTATTCTGTCTCACAGATGGTGGTTCTGATTATATGCCTGCATCCTATCCAATACAGAGACTAACATACATCTTTTAATTAATCCACTGATAGGATTTTCCTTTTTCCTTCATGTCCTTGAGCTCCCTCACATTGGGCATCTGGTGAAGTAGTTGGCTTGAATATGAGAACTATGTTGTTTTAAAAAATACATATCTTTAAACCCTAGATTCATATTCTGTGCAGTCAGATGCACACTGACTTCATTTCATTTCATTTTGAATCTGCCCGCAATGAAGGAGACCTGGGTTTGATACCTGGGTTAGGAAGATCCCCTGGAGAAAGGAATGGAAACCCATTCCAGTATTCTTGCTCGAAGAATTCCATGGACAGAGGAGCCTAGCAGGCTACGGTCCATGAGATCGCAAAGAGTCAGACACAGCTGAAGGACTGACACAGATGCACCCACACTGAGAGACACTTACAAGCTCAGGAAAAACCAGACTCCTGTTGCCCTTCTTGGTCTCACTGCAGAGCATGTTTCATCGAGCTGGAAGAGTGTGCAAAAATCAGCTATACCTACGTGAGTTGTTTCTCCCCCTTTCCCTTTATCTATGTGGTTTCCTTTATTGCATGTGGTTGAACTTCAATAAGTTAAACACGGATATAAGGCAATTCCACTGTAAGCACACTGGCTTCTGCATCAGACGTTTGCTTCGCTCCGTTTCTCGTTTGAGTATGGGTGACTTTTGTCTTTTTGCCCTCAGTTATTTCACCCTTGGGCGCCCTTGCTCCACAGAAAACTGCATTCCACTCCTTTTTTCTTCAGTCTCCTCAGTCCCCCCTCACCTTTTTTTGGCTCAACATCTACAGTTTGAGATTTGTGCTACTGCTGCTTCAAAGTTGAAAACTGAGCAAATTATAGCTGTGAATTTTGTTCCTGAAGTGACATGAGCATGTCCAGGCCATCTGCAGACTTCGTGGGAAACACTGGCAATCCTAAAGGTATTATAGGAGGATCATGATTTATCCTATTGTTTAGTAAGAAGAGCAGAGTTTCTTGGGAAGAGGATGTATTTCCATAGTGTCACTTAAGAACTGTATAAATCTTATACTGGGCTGTGAGTTTTAATTAACAAACTGCTTTCATTCAGGTTGGAATTCCTGATTTATTGAGGTTCTGTTTCACCTGCATTCCACTTAACTAAACCTATAAGCTTCAAGCTTGATTTACTGTCTCGTTTCCACTGAAAACACACCTTTTACAATATTTATAACTTTCTTAATAGGATAGTTATTGGAAAACAAGCCTTTGTTCACTCTGATGATACTCAAAAATTGTAAAAATTCAAAATCTTTTCATCTTCTCACTTCCCTGCATGAAAGCCCACAGAGGTTCCCCGTTGCCTAGAAGAGAACGTCTCAAATGTTTTTCACCTGATACATGTGCCAGCAATTTCCACTTGACAGACAAACTCCCACAGAGCCTCTGGTCCCGAGGAGGTGTACTCTCTGGATTATGTTTATAACCCATATCCCTCTGGCTTCACCAGTGCAAATGAGGTCATGGTTTAACCTAGTGCCTTCTGATTGATAGTCTCCACCTGTATGAGGGCAGGTTGCCCTTCTCATGTTCCTTCTAATTTCTTCCAGGGAGTCTTCGGGAGTGCTTTACATGGGCTCCCAGCCCTCTGCTTGTCCTTGGCTGTCCTTCAGTTGCAACCCATTGATCCCTGTCCTGGACACAGATTGATGCCACCCCTGCCATGCTGACTTCAAGGTGAGTTACTCCTTTATTACCGCATGAAGCACAGACACAGACCTTTTCCTTAATTCCTCCTAGTCACACTGAAACCAGATTTCTGCTTGTTTTCTGTTTTTTCTTTTAATTGGACGATAATTGTTTCACAATGTTGTGTTGGTTCCCGCTTTACAGCAATGTGAATCAGCCACAAGTGGACATATACCCCTCCCTCTTGAACTTCCCTCCCTCCCCCACCCAACCTACCCCTCTATGTTGTCACAGAGCACTGGGTTGAGCTCCTTGTGTTATCAGCTTCCCACTAGCTATCCATTTGACATATGGTTAATGTAAATGTTTCAATGCTCTTCTCTCAGTCCATCCCACCCTCTTCTTTCCCTGTTGTGTCCATAAGTCTGTTCTCCATGTCTGTGCCTCCATTCTTTCCCTGAAAGTAGGTTCCCCAATACCATTTTCCTGGATTCCATATATAGCTGTTAATAGATGATATTGTTTTCTCTTTCTCACTTCACTCTGTATAACAGGCTCTAGTTTCATCTACGTTGGTTCAACTGACTCAAATCTGTTCCTTTTTAAGGTTGAGCAATATTCTATTGTGTATATGTACCACAACTTCTTTATTCATTCACCTATCGATGGATATTTAGGTTGCTTCCATATCCTGGCTATTGTAAGTAGGACTGCAATGAACACTGGGGTACATGTGTCTTTTGAATTATGGTTTTCTCAGGGTATATGCCCAGTAGTGGGATTTCTGGGAAACCAGGTTTTGATGTTAACCACAACTTTTACTAGAAGCCCAGGAAATAGGAAATGGAAGCAAAGAAATATTATTAAATACAGAGGCTCTTGGAGCCATCTATTGCAGCCCACCATCATTTGGGGATGTCTTACTTAATGATTCCTTGGCTGTAGGGTTTCTTTTCCAACTACCTGCCAGCCAGCTACCCTGCCAAGGGTGCTAGCTGCTCTCACTTCCATGCAGTCTGGATATTCGGGTCTCCACGCCTGAGAGTAAAGCCCTAAGAAGGAGTTTCCTCTTCATCTCCAACTTAGGGTCTGCCTTCCCTGTTGTCACTCTCAGTCCCTGGATCTCCCTTTTACCAGGGTGACTGAGTGGGAACATCCTCTGCTAACAGGAGAGACATCATTGCCCACCGCAGCTGGAGCTTTGCCTTCAAGGAAACCATAGCAGAACCCAGCTGTCCCGCTTTGTGCAACAGACGCAAAGAGGGTCACTTCCTTATGTTTCTATCTTCTGAACCATAGAGAAAAGAACAGTTTCCTCTTTTCTAATTTCTCAGAGTTTGTGTTGAGTAGTTTTAAACATGAGGTAAGTTGAACTGTGCCAAACCTCGTCAAGCTTCTCTTCATGCTTTCCCCATTATGAAGTAAAAATCGGGCCTACACATTTTTCCTGTGGCCTCAGATTCTAACATTCTAGTAGCAACTCCTCAGTCACAAGCCTACATGTCACTATAAGACAAACAGCTTCTTGATTTTATTTAAAAACTTTTTTTAAAAACTGAAATATAGTTTATTTACAATGCTGTGTTAGTTTCAGGTCTATAGCAAAACAATTCATACATATCGGAGAAGGCAATGGCACCCCACTCCAGTACTCTTGCCTGGAAAATCCCATGGACGGAGGAGCCCGGGAGGCTGCAGTCCATGGGGTCGCTAAGAGTCAGACATGACTGAGTGACTTTACTTTCACTTTTTACTTTCACGCATTGGAGAAGGGAATGGCAACCCACTCCAGTGTTCTTGCCTGGAGAATCCCAGGGACGGGGGAGCCTGGTGGGCTGCCATCTATGGGGCTGCACAGAGTCGGACACGACTGAAGCAACTTAGCAGCAGTAGCAGCATACATACATATATATAAATATATTATTTTCAAGATTCTTTTCCATTATTGTTTCTTACAAGATATTGAATATAGTTCCTTGTGCTATATAATAAGTCCTTGTTTATCCACTGTATATATAGTAATGGGTATATATTAATCCCAAACTCCTAATTTATCCCTCCTCCACTTTCCCCTTTGGTAACCATAAGTTTGTCTTCTAAATCTGTGAGTCTGTTTCTGTTTTGTAAATAAGTTCATTTATAACATTTTTTAAGATTCCACATATAAGCGATATCATATATTTGTCTATCTGACTTCACTTGGTATAATAATCTCTATGTTGCTGCAAACGGCATTATTACATTCCTTTTTATGGCTGAATAATATTCTGTTGTATATATATCACATCTTTACTCATTCATCTATCAATGGACACTTATTTTGCTTCCACATCTTGGCTATTTTAAATAGTGCAAGCAGCTTTTTCTTTAGATTGCAAAGCATAGTCTAGACCCATACTTAGAAGGAAACCCATCTCCAGAGGAAGTAATGTGCAGAATATAAATCTGCTTTAAACATATAAAATCTTTTACTTAGACCCACAGCTTCTCAATGTTTGCATGTCATTTTCATAATAAAATAGCTCATTGATGTGTCAGTCAGTACAGACTAGGTTATGCTGTAATAACAGACAGTCCTGAAACCCTGACTTAAATATTTATTTCTCACTTATGCTACATATCTGCCTGAGGTTGGCATGGAGGCTTTTTTGTTGTAATTATTCAGGGACCTTGGAGGGAGTCATTTTCTTCTCAAACATTATCAGCCCCTCTATGCCCCAGGGCAAGAGATTCTTGCACTGCCTATTTATTAATAAGTACTCCAACTTGGTTACATGTCCCCCTCAAACACAAGGAAGCTCCATCCTACAATGACCCTACTTTTTTCCTGATATTTGAAGCAATACATTCAGCTGTTTAACATCTCAAAGTCACATAATAGTTCCAAATAAAGCCCAGGTGTTGTACTAAAACAGCTCCACATGTGCAACTAATTTTAATCTTAATAATAATTGTATGAAGGAGGTACTATCATTATCACCATTTTATCGATGAAGAAACTGAGATCCAGAGAGGATGAACAACTTATTGTGGTCACACAGCTGTAATGGTAGTGCTGGTATAGATAGTTGGACTTCATGGGCCATACTCTCAACTACTACACATCCAATTCAACTTTCCTCAACTGAGCTTATCATCTGCCTACCACCTTCCCATAATCCTACATTTATTCTTTTTGAATTTTCCTAATTTAGGTGCAGGGCACACTACCAGCTGTCTTGTTGTAAATGTCACCAATCTGGAACTTGTCCTTGGTTCCTTTCTTTCTGTCAAGTTCCACATCCAGTTCAAACTAGCTCTCAAGGAAGGCTGACTTTTGCCACCCTCTTCTCTCTTCCTAGTACTGTAGTCCTTCTCTCAGTGATCTCTGCCCCTAAGGTCTATTCTTCACCAAGCAATCAGAATGAATTTTTAAGACTCTATATCTGAAGAATTTGATGTGTTATTCCTTTGCTAAAAATGCTACAATAATTTCCCAAGACATAAGGTATGATGTTTTATTATTGTTCCTTCTGCTGCTGAAACAGAGCCTCACCCAACACACACACACACACACACACTCTCTCTCTCTCTCTTTTAGCTAATTACTGCAAATTTCAGCTTAACTGTAACTTCTTTACAAAGGCCTCCAGATAGGTTTATGTCCCTCCATCTTCCCTTTTTAAATTGAAGTATAATTAGTTTATAATGTTGTGTTAGTTTCTGGTGTACAGCAAAGTGATTCAGTCATATATGTGCTGTGAGTGTGCTTAGTCGCTAGTTGTGTTCAACTCTTTGTGACCCCATGGAGGACTGTAGCCTGCCAGGTTCCTCTGTCTGTGGGATTCTCCAGGCAAGAATACTGGGGTGGGCCATGCCCTTCTCTAGGTGATCTTCCTAAGCCAGGGATAGAACCCTGGTATCCCACATTGCAGGCAGATTCTTTACTGTCTGAGCCACCAGGGAAACTCAAAAATACTGGAGTGGGTATTCTACTGGAAGGGATAGAAACCTATCGCTTCTCTAGGGGATCTTTCCAACCCAGGAATCAAAGCAGGGTCGCCTGCACTGCAGGCAGATTCTTTACCAGCTGAGCTAACATATATACATATGTATATATATTCTTTCTCCAATTATTTTCCATTATAGTTTATTAAAGGATATTGAATATAGTTCCCTGTGCTACACAGTAGGTCCTTTTAAAAATATATTTTATATACAATAGTGCATTATATGTTAATCCCAAACTCCTAATTTATCCCTGCCTTGCCCCTTTGGTAATCATAAGTTTGTTTTCTATGTCTGTGAGTCTATTTCCATTTTGTAGATAAGGTCATTTGTATCTTTTTTTTTAGATTCCACATAAAAGTGATATTATATGGTATTTGTGTTTATCTGACTTACTTCTTATAAGGAAAGAGCAAATTAGCCAAGATGGTGTTGTCAAGCTCTCTTGCCCCATGCCCTCTTGCTCTCACTATGTTTTGTTTAGTTCAGTTTAGTTGCTCAGTCGTGTCTGACCCTTTGTAGCCCCATGGAATGCAGTACGCCAGGCTTCGCTGTTCATCACAAACACCCAGAATTACTCAAACTCACGTCCATTGAGTGGGTGAGGCCATCCAACCATTCTCATCCTCTGTCGTCCCCTTCTCCTCCCGCCTTCAATCTTTGCCAGCATCAGAGTCTTTTCAAATGAGTCAGTTCCTGGTATCAAGTGGCCAAAGTATTGGAGTTTCAGCTTCAGCATCAGTCTCTCCAATGAATATTCAGGACTGATTTCCTTTAGGATGGACTAGTTGGATTTTCTTGCCATCTAAGGGACTCTCAAGAGTCTTCTCCAACACCACAGTTCAAAAGCATCAATTCTTCAGTGCTCAGCTTTCTTTATAGTCCACTTCTCACATCCATGCGTGACTAATGGAAAAACCATAGCTTTGACTAGATGGACCTTTGTTGGCAAAGTAATGTCTCTGCTTTTTAATATGCTGTCTAGATTGATCATAGCTTTTCTTCCAAGGAGTAAGTGTCTTTTAATTCCATGGCTGCATTCACCACCTGCAGTGATTTTGGAGCCCCCCAAAATAAAATCTGTCACTGTTTCCATTGTTTCCCCATCTATTTGCCGTGAAGTGATGGGACCAGATGCCATGATCTTAGTTGTCTGAATGTTGAGTTTTAAGCTAAAATTTTCACTCTCCTCTTTCACTTTCAGCACGAGGCTATTTAGTTCCTCTTTGCTTTCTGCCATAAGGGTGGTGTCATCTGTATATCTGAGGTTATTGTTATTTCTCTCGGAAATCAAAGCACAAGATTCCAGCTTGTGCTTCATCCAGCCTGGCATTTCTCATGATGGACTCTGGATATAGGTTAAATAAGCAGGGTGACAATATACAGCCTTGACGTACTCCTTTCCCTATTTGGAACCAGTCTGTTGTTCCACGTCCAGTTCTAACTGTTGCTTCTTGACCTGCATACAGGTTTCTCAGGAGGCAGGTCAGGTAGTATGATATTCCCATCTGTAAAAATTAAGAATTTTCCACAGTTTATTGTGATTCACACAGTCAAATTCTTTGTCATAGTCAATAAAGCAGAAATAGATGTTTTTCTGGAACTCTCTCACTTTTTCCACGATCCAGTGGATGTTGGCAATTTGATCTCTGGTTCCTCTGCCTCTTCTAAAATCAGCTTGAACACCTGGAAGTTTACAGTGCACATACTGTTGAAGCCTGGCTTGGAGAATTTTGAGCATTACTTTGCTAGCATGTGAGATGAGTGCAATTGTGCGGTAGTTTGAGCATTCTTTGGCATCGTCTTTCTTTGGGATTGGAATGAAAATGAAATTTTTCCAGTCCTGTGGCCACTGCTGAGTTTTCCAAATTTGCTGGCATATTGATTGCAGCACTTTCACGACATCATCTTTTAGGATTTGAAATAGCTTAGCTGGAATTCCATTACCACTAGCTTTGTTCTCAGTGATGCTTCTTAAGGCCCACTTGACTTCACATTCCAGGATGTCTGGCTCTAGGTGAGTGATTACACCATCATGGTTATCTGAGTCATGAAGATCTTGTATTGTTCTTCTGTGTATTCTTGCCACTTCTTAATATCTTCTGCTTCTGTTAGGTCCATACCATTTCTCTCCTTTATTGTGCCCATCTTTGCATGAAATGTTCCCTTGACATCTCTAATTTTCTTGAAGAGATCTCTAGCCTTTCCCTTTCTATGTTTTCTTCTATTTCTTTGCACTGATCACTGAGGAAAGCTTTCTTATCTCTCCTTGCTATTCTTTGGAACTCTGCATTCAGATGCTTATATCTTCCATTTTCTCCTTTGCCTTACTTCTCTTCTTTTATCAGCTATTTGTAAAGCCTCCTCAGACAAACATTTTGCCTTTTTGCATTTCTTTTTCTTGGGCATGGTCTTGATCACTGCCTCCTGTACAATGTCACAAACCTCCGTCCATAGTTCTTCAGGCACTCTGTCTATCAGATGTAGTCCCTTGAATCTATTTCTCACTTCCACTGTATAATCCACTGTATAATTTGATTTAGGTCATACCTCAATGGTCTAGAGGTTTTCGCTACTTTCTTCAATTTAAGTCCGAATTTGGCAGTAAGGAGTTCATGATCTGAGCCACAGTCAGCTCCCTGTCTTGTTTTTGTTGACTGTATAGAGCTTCTCCATCATGGCTGCAAAGAATATAATCGATTTGATTTCAGCATGGACCATCTGGTGATGTCCATGTGTAGAGTCTTCTTTTGTGTTGTGGAAGAGGGTGTTTGCTATGACCAGTGTGTTCTCTTAGCAAAACTCTATTAGCCTTTGCACTGCTTCATTCTGTACTCCAAAGCCAAATTTGCCTGTTACTCCAGGTTTTTCTTGACTTCCTACTTTTGCATTCCAGTCCCCTATAATGAAGAGGATGTCTGTTTTGGGTGTTGGTTCTAGAAGGTCTTCTAGGTTCAACTTCAACTTCTTTAGCATTACTGGTCAGGGCATAGACTTGGATTACTGTGATAATGAATGGTTTGCCTTGGAAATGAACACAGATCATTCTGTCATTTTTGAGACTGCATGCAAGTACTCCATTTCAGACTCTTTTGTTGACTATGATGGCTACTCTATTTCTTTTAAGGGATTCTTGCCCACATTAGTAGATATAATGGTCACCTGAGTTAAATTCATCCATTTTAGTTCCCCGATTCCTAAAATGTTGATGTTCACTCTTGCCATCTCCTGTTTGACCACTTCTAGTTTACCTTGATTCATGGACCTAACATTCCAGGTTCCTATGCACTATTGCTCTTTACAGCATCAAACCCTATTTCATCACCAGTCACATCCACAGCTGGGTATTGTTTTTGCTTTGGCTGCATCACTTCATTCTTTCTGGAGTAATTTCCCACTCTTCTCCAGTAGCATATCGGGCACCGACCAACCTGGTGAGTTCCTCTTTCAGTCTCCTATCTTTTATGTTTTGTAAATAATGACTGTGAAACAGCTGGAATCTCTTATAGTACTGTGCATGCGTGTCACGAGGTACTTGCTTGGTTACGGTCTACTTTTATTCTGTAAGCACCTATAAGCTCCACCTGAAAAAGCCTCTGGGGCTCTGTTATGGCTCCATGATTGTTGGATTTTGGTGGTGTGGTGGTATAGGCGTGCTACAGCTGTGTCTGCTGGGTCGAGAACAAGAGGAGAGAATGCTTCGTGTCTGCTGCTATGGCTGTCGTGCCGGTCAGGAGAGAATAAGTGTGTTTGCAGTTCCTAGGACTCCTTGAGTTTTCCTCCAGGTTCCCTGCTTGTGCCTTGCCTACCCTGGGTTCAGTGAACAGTGAGAAACAGCAAGACTATCGGCATAGTTGGCAGAATTGGCACTTCTCTTAATATGATGATCTCTAGGTCCATTCATGTTGCTGCACATGGCATTGTTTCATTCTTTTTTTATGGTTGGGGAATATTTCATTGCGTTATATATACATACCACATTTTTTCCCATTTACTTACTGATGGACATTTAGGTTGCTTCAATGTCTTGGCTATTGTGTATAGTGCTGCTATGAACATGGGGTGCATGTATCTTTTTGATTTAGAGTTTTGCCTGGTTATATGCCCAGGAATGGGATTGCTGGATCATACAGCATCTCTATTTTTAGTTTTTTGAGGAATCTCTATACTGTTTTCCACAGTGACTGTGCCAATTTATATTCCCACCAACAGTGTAGGAGGGTTCCCTTTTCTCTACACTGTCTCCAAGGTTTGTTATTTGTAGACTTTTTAATGATGGCCATCCTGACTGGTGTGAGGTGATACCTCATTGTAATCTTGATTTGCATTTCTTTAACAATTAGAAATGCTGAGTATCTTTTCATGTGCCTGTCGTTATCTTTTTTGTCTTCTTTGGAAAAATGTCTTTTTAGGTCTTCTGCCCTTTTATTGATTGTATTAATTTGGTTTTATGTTATTGAATTGTATAAACTGTATATTTTGGAAAGTAATCTCTTGTTGGTTGCATCGATTGTAAATATTTTTTCCAGTTCATACGTTGTATTTTCTTTTTGTTTATTGTTTCCTTTTCTATGCAAAAGCTTTTCAGTTTGATTGGGTCCCACTTGTTTATTTTTGCTTTTATTTCTATTGCTTTGAGATACTGACTTTGGTAAGCATTGCTACAATTTATGTCAGAGAATTGTTTTGCCTATGTTCTCTTCTAGGAGTTTTATGGTATTATGTCTTATATGTAAGTCTTTAAGCAATTTTGAGTTTATTTTTGTGCACGATGTAAGGGAGTATTCTGACTTCATTGATTTACATATGGATGTCCAGCTTTCCTAACACCACTTGCTGAAGAGATGTTCTTTTCTGCATTGTATATTCTTGTCAGATATATACCCTTTTTAATGGTTCCACACAGTGATGTTCTTCTTTCTAAACAGGTCTCAAGTACACATATATTGACTTTTTCAGTGCTTATTTTCATCACTAGAAAATAAGCTTCACGATGGTAGGATGAATGTTTGTTTGCTGCTGAATCTGTGGCAACTTAACACAGTGCTGGCAAAAAGCAAAGCATTCAATGTATATTTATTGAATGAGTGGATGAATGCATATTACTAGCAACCAATTGCTTGCAGTTCACCTCACAGTAGATGCTAACACTGCAGTGGAGAACCTCTGGTTGGGCATTGCTGAACTTCTTTAGCTTGCAAAAAAGAGAAGTCTGGTACTGATCTTAGATCTGAATTCAGATGGCAAGTTACCATTGACATGGGTGACTGTGGGAAAGTTGTTTAAATGCTCTGTTAATACTTTCATCAGGAAACTGAGAAGAAGAATGACCTCAAAGAAATTGCCTGGGAATTTAGCCATGTGAGTTGGTTCTCTTCCTTAGACTATTGCCCTAGAACTCTCTGCAGCAATTCACTCCTTGTACTTTTCCAACATCATCTTTTGCTGAAGACCTGAAAATGATAGTTCAATCTGTGTCCCTCTGCCTACCAGAAACATCATCCCTATTATTTCTTGCCAATATTTGTCCATTTTTTGAAAATCCAGTTCAAAACTCCAATTTTAAAATAAAATTTCCAATATGCTCCTTTCTGCTTCTTCAGCATTTCAAGAGAAACTTCACTGTATATTGATTTGTGCTTGATCATACCTGGTTTTATGGATATTTCCAGTAGATTACCTGGATAGATTGCAACTCTCTGGTGGTGGCTTCTTTGCTTTGTATGCTGCGAAGTGCTTTGTATGAAGCAGAAATCAAAGTGTTGATCCGTTATTGTTGAATTAATTCATCTAGGAAGTAAAAGTTGTTCTAATCATGTTTGTTTCAGGCCAAATAAGTTGTAAGTTTCAGCCAGAACCATCTTAAACAGAAAAAAGGGGCTCATGTTGACAGGTTATGATGCAGTGACTTTTAGTCTTTATCTTCTTTGACATATATACTAACCCTGGGGTGTTTTTTTTTTTTTTTTTAAAAGCTCAGATTTCTCAAAGAAGTTTTTCCAGTGAGACAGAATAATCAATCTTCTTTAGTCCATGTGTTAAAGCTGAACATGCTTAAAAAAAAAACTTTGAAAAATACAAACTAATAGCAGGAAAAAAAAAGAAAAAAAAACTCAACAAAAAAATAAATGAATGGAATAGTCCTGTAAACTGACTCTACATTTAGAGTCTCCCTAAAAAAATCCTCCAAGTCAGATTACTTTACTGGTGAATACTACTTAACATATTCTGCTCAAAAGTCTTCTGGAAAGTTGGAGAGGAGCTAATACTTCCCAACACATTTGTGAAACCAACATTATCTTGATAGTGCTCCAATATGCCTCACAAACACATATCTGAAAGACTTTAACAAAGTATTCACAAATTGAGTCCAGCAATATAGAAAAAGTCTAATAAAACCTGATCAACTGAGGTTATCCCAAAAAGGTAAGGCTGGTTCAACATTTGAAAAATCAATGTAATCTGTTACATGGACAGTCGAAAAGAGAGAAAACTTACTATCATTTCAATAGATGTAAATAAGATTGATAAAATTCAAGATCTATTCATCAAATAAATAAATAAGTGAACTCTTAGCAAACTAGGAATAGAAGGGAATTCTCCAGCCTGATAGAGTGCATCTACTAAAGAAATCTACAAAAAAAAAAAAAAAAAATGGTGATTAACTTTTAGATCTTCCCACTAAGATCAGAAACAAGAAAGAATTTCCATTGCACTGGAGTTCTAAAAAAGTATAATAAGGCAAGAAAGGCAAATAAAAATGTGTGTTTTGGAAAGAAAAAATTAACACTGTTTATACTCTCAGATGACATGATTGTATACATAAAAGATCCCAGAGAATCTAATAAAGGCTGTTAGACCTTATAAGCAAATTTAGTGAATTCTCAGAATACAAGAGCAATACATTTAAAAACTCAGCTGTATTTCTATACACTAGGAAGGAACAACTGGAAACAGAAATATTTTGAAAGTACATTCAATTTACATGTAAAATAAGTATGTTTAAAATAACATCCAGTACAGAGAATACTTGGAGAAGGAAATGGCAACACACTCCAGTATTCTTGCCTGGAGAATCCCATGGATGGAGGAGCTTGGTGGGCTACAGTCCACGGGTCAGAGAATACTTAAAGATAAACCTAACAGCAGACCTAGAGAATAGACTTGTGAACACAGTAGGGGAAGGAGAAAGTGGGATGGGTTGGGAGAGTGGCGTTGGCATATATACACAACCATGTGTGAAATAGATAGCTAGTGGGAAGCTTTTGTATAGTACAGGGAGTCCAGCTCGGTGCTCTGTGATGACCTAGAAGGGTGGGAGGCAGGCTCAAGAAGGAGGGGATATATGTAGACATATAGCTGATTCTCACTGTTATACAGCAGAAACTAACACAACATTGTAGAGAAATTATACTCCAATCGCAGCACTGTTTATAATAGCCAGGACATGGAAACAACCTAGATGTCCACCAGCAGATGAATGGATAAGAAAGCTGTGGTACATATACACAATGGAGTATTACTCAGCCATTAAAAAGAATACATTTGAATCAGTTCTAATGAGGTGGATGAAACTGGAGCCAATTATACAGAGTGAAGTAAGCCAGAAAGAAAAACACCAGTACAGTATACTAACACATATATATGGAATTTAGAAAGATGGTAACGATAACCCTGTATGCGAGACAGCAAAAGAAACACAGATGTATAGAACGGACTTTTGGACTCTGTGGGAGAGGGAGAGGGTGGGATGATTTGGGAGAATGGTATTGAAACATGTATACTATTATGTAAGAAATGAATTGCCAGTCTATATTCGATACAGGATACAGGATGCTTGAGGCTGGTGCACGGGGATGATCCAGAGAGATGATATGGGGTGGGAGGTGGGATGGGGGTTCAGGATTGGGAACTCATGTACACCCGTGGCTGATTCATGACAATGTATGGCAAAACCAATACAGTATTGTAAAGCAAAATAAAGTAAAAATAAAAATTAAAAAAAAAAGGAATAAAAAAAATTTAAAAAGACAAACCTAACAAAATACATGCAAAGTTTGTATGCTAAAGACTAAAACTCATTGATGACAATAATAGTACAAATCTAAATAAAGCACTGTCCTATGGATCAGAAAACTCAGTTTTGTCAAAATGTCAGTTTCTCCCAAATTGTTACATAAACTAGGTATAATTCCAATCAAAATCCCAGGAGAATTTTTGTAGAAAGTAATCACCTGATCTTAAAAATTATATGGAAGGGCAAAGGATCTACAATAGCCAAAACAATTTTGAAAAAGAAAAAAAGCTGGGGGACTAACTGTACCTGATTTTAAGACTTACTATAAAGCTACAGTAACCAGGACAGCATGATATTGGCAAAAGGATAGGCACGTACAGCAACTGAATAGAGCAGACAGCACAGAAACAGACTCAAATATTAGCTGATTTTCAGCAAATATGCCAAGGCAATACAATAGGAAGGATGGTATTTTCAGTGAATGGTTCTGGGATATTTGAACATCCATTTGTCAAAAATGTCATCCATATTGACAGTGCCTCATATTGTATTTAAATGTTACCTAGAAATGGATCAAAAACCTAAGTTTAAGGTTAAAACTATAAAAATCTCTAGAATAAAACATAGGGAAAAATTTTTCCTGACACTCACTTAGGCAAGGATTTCTTAGAAAGGACACCAAAAAATCCATTTAAAAAGCTGATAAACTAGATTTTATCAAAATTTAAAACTTCTGTTCTTAAAATGACATCACGAAGAGAGAAAAAGGACAAACCACAGGACAGGTAGAGGACTGGTAACCAGAATACACAGGAAACTCAAAACTCAAGGAAACCAACAAAACATTAATGTGGGTAAAAGGTTTGAGGAGATACATCATCAAAGAAGAGGTACACATAGCAAATAAGCACATGAAAAGATGTTAGTGTCATTAGGTGGCAGTATCATTAGTGGCTGGAGAAATGTAGTTTAGAAGCACAGTGTGATACCACTACACATCTGTTATAATGGCTCAAATAACAACAGCTGAAAATACAAAATGCTGGTGAAGGTACTGAGTAACTGGAACTCTGGTACATATGCTGGTGGAAATGCAAAATGGTACAGCCTCTTAGGGGAAGAGTTTGACAGTTTCTTATAGATCCACAGAGAAACCTTTTCTCTCTCTCTTTTTTAAACAGTTCTATTCATAATAACCCAAACTAAAAACAACCAAGCAGCCAATTACTGTATGGATAAATGAATTTTGGTACATTCTTATAATGGAATATTATTCAGCAACAATAAGGAATGAACTAATAATACACACACAACATCACTGAATTACTTATTTATGTTTTATTATTTTTGACTGTGCTGGGTCTTCATTGCTGCACACGTTTTCTCTAGTTGCGGTGTGCAGGCTTCTCATTGTGGTGGCTTCTCTTGTTGTGGAGCTCAGACCCTAAGTGCACATGGGCTCTAGTAGCTGTGGCTGGTGGGCTCTGTAGTGGCTGTTCCCAGGCTCCAAGATGAGGGCTCAATAGTTGTGACACACGGGCTTAGTTGCTCCCGTGGCATGTAGGATCTTCCCTGACCAGGGATGCGATCAGTGTCCCTTGCATTGCAAGGCAGATTCTTAACCACTGGACCACCAGGGAAGCCTGAAAGTGAAAGTGAAGTCGCTCAGTCGTGTCCGACTCTTTGCGACCCGTGGACTGTAGCCCACCAAGCTCCTCCATCCATGGGATTCTCCAGGCAAGAATACTGGAGTGGGTTGCCATTTCCTTCTCCAGGGGATCTTCCCGACCCAGGGATTGAACCCAGGTCTCCCACATTGCAGGCAGACGCTTTAACCTCTCCGCCACCAGGGAAGCCTAACATTATTGAATTTAAAAGCAATCTGATAAGTAAAAGAAGTCAGATTCAAAAGGTTTCAAACTGTATGATTCCATTTATCAATCTATGACATTCTGGAAAAGGCAGAAATAGAAATTAGATCTTTGGTTGCCAGGGGCTAGGGTAGGACTGGGGATTGATTGCAAAGGAGCGTGAAGGATCTTTTTAAGATGATGAAAGTATTCTCTACCTTGATTGCAGGATTGGTTACATGATTGCATAAACTGTCAAAATACAGAGTACAATCTGAAAGATGAATTGTATTGTCTGTTAATGGCACTTCAATTAAAAAAAAAATCAGCATTTTACAGGCTTCCTAAAGAAAGCCAATGTGAACGAAATGATAAGAGAATTAAAACCAGCTCAGTGTGACCATTCCAATGTCTCTTCTGCTGCAGTTGCTGCTCTAAACACCTTCCCGCCTGGAGCTGGGCTTATGGTCATGAGCAGGTGGATTCAGGAGGGAAGGAGGAAACTCTGCTTTCCGAGCATTAGCTCAACACTGTTTGGCTGGGAATGCCTTGCTTCATCCAGGGAAGACAGCACCAAAATGTTAAAAAGTCCCAAATAAACAAAAAACCCACCCCAACCCCAGCCAAACACAAAACAACTACTCTGCTTAAAAAGAGTAATTAAAAAAAGAAATTTTCATCACATTTAGAGGGATCTGTCTGACTTTAATACTTCTTAACCCAGTTTGCTAATGAGTTAAAGCCATCTTCAGAAGGGATGTATCTCTTTTCCAATTTTCACATTTTATTAAACCCACAAATTCTGCATCTTGGATGTTTTCTTCCCCACCTCTCAATGTGTGCATTTCAAAAGAAATAGTCTCATCCTTGAGGTACGAGGAAAACTTCCAGCATGTTTTGCCAAAAAAACCATTTGTTGGGGTAGAGAGCAATTGCACAACAATGAAAAATTGTGAGGTAGTACTCAAGAGATTCTTGCAGCTCGCTAAACTAGTGCAACAGCTGCAAAGGCGTTCTAAGTAAAAGAGTGCAGGTCAAATAGTATGTTGAATTTTACATTTTGGAAGACTTAGTTTTTTTCCCCTCTAACATTCTCAGTACAAGATCTCATCAAGCATACTGCATATACATATTGCCAAACACATCTGAAAATTCAAAGAACAGCACCAAGGTGTTTTATTTCAAATGTTGGGCCCCACCATTTCCCATAACAGTTGATTATTTTCCCTTCTGTGCTTGAGGAACTGAGTGGAAATTTGGGTGATTCCCATTCCTTAGGATCTGGCATAAAAATATATGACAGCCATATTTCTGAGAATTTTTAAAAAAATTATTTTCACAATTAATAACTTTTTCCCCCTGTTGTCAAGTCTTTTTTCCCCATACTTTGACAGAGAAATACAATTGTTCTATTTAGAAGGGTACAGAAAACTGGTATAATCAGATCTCCCCAAGTCCTTGCTGGTTTTCAACAAATTATACCTTCCCTGTACCAAATCCATTATTTTCTTATTTTTGTGAGATTAGGATGTTGGTATTTAGTGGCATGAAAGTTCTGGGAGAAATGTGATTGTATGAAAAATAAGTCTTGAAAATAGCTACTGGACAGAATTACTTCCAGACCCCCCACAGAGACGGAGCTAGACCTGTGTTTGAGTGTCCCCTGTGGAGGTATGGTTCAGCAGTGGGCTGCCCCAGGTGCAGGGGCTCTGGGTGCAGCAGACTGGGTGTGACATAAGCCCTCTTGGAGGAGGTCGCCATTAATCCCACCACAGAACTGACCGAACTTATATTGGACTGGGGAAACAGACTCTTGGGGGACACAAAAAAAACCTTGTGTGCACCAGGACCCAGGAGAAAGGAGCAGTGACCCCAAATGTGACTGACCCAGACTTGCCTGTGAGTGTCCAGGAGTGTTCGGCAGAGGCATGGGTCGGCAGTGGCCTGCTCCAGGGTTGGGGGCACTCAGTGTAGCAGTGCATGCCTGGGACCTTTGGAAGGAGGTCACCATTAACTTCATTACCTCCACCGTAGTTCGGCCTCAGGTCAAACAACAGGGAGGGAACACAGCACCAACCATCAACAGATATTGGATTAAAGATTTACTGAGCATGAAGCAGGACAAAGACTAATAGAGTTTTGCCAAGAAAATGCACTGGTCATAGCAAACACCTTCTTCCAACAACACAAGAGAAGACACTACACATGGACATCACCAGATGGTCAACACCGAAATCAGACTGATTATATTCTTTGCAGCCAAAGATGGAGAAGCTCTATACAGTCAGCAAAAACAAGACTCGGAGCTGACTGTGGCTCAGATCATGAACTCCTTATTGCCAAATTCAGACTCAAATTGAAGAAAGTAGGGAAAACCACTAGACCATTCAGGTATGACCTAAATCAAATCCCTTATGATTATACAGTGGAAGTGAGAAATAGATTTAAGGGCCTAGATCTGATAGATAGAGTGCCTGATGAACTATGGAATGAGGTTCGTGACATTGTACAGGAGACAGGGATCAAGACCATCCCCATGGAAAAGAAATGCAAAAAAGCAAAATGGCTGTCTGGGGAGGCCTTACAAATAGCTGTGAAAAGAAGAGAAGCGAAAAGCAAAGGAAAAAAGGAAAGATATAAGCATCTGAATGCAGAGTTCCAAAGAATAGCAAGAGATAAGAAAGCTTTCTTCAGTGATCAATGCAAAGAAAGGAAAACAACAGAATGGGAAAGACTAGAGATCTCTTCCAGAAAATTAGAGATACCAAGGGAACATTTCATGCAAAGATGGGCTCAATAAAGGACAGAAATGGTATGGACCTAACAGAAGCAGAAGATATTAAGAAGAGGTGGCAAGAATACACAGAAGAACTGTACAAAAAAGATCTTCATGACCCAGATAATCATGATGATGTGATCACTCATCTAGAGCCAGACATCCTGGAATGTGAAGTCAAGTGGGCCTTAGAAAGCATCACTATGAACAAAGCTAGTGGAGGTGATGGAATTCCAGTTGAGCTATTTCAAATCCTGGAAGATGATGCTGTGAAAGTGCTGCACTCAATATGCCAGCAAATTTGGAAAACTCAGCAGTGGCCACAGGACTAGAAAAGGTCCGTTTTCATTCCAGTCCCAAAGAAAGGCAATGCCAAAGAATGCTCAAACTACCACACAATTGCATTCATCTCACATGCTAGTAAAGTAATGCTCAAAATTCTCCAAGCCAGGCTTCAGCAATACGTGAACTGTGAACTTCCTGATGTTCAAGCTGGTTTTAGAAAAGGCAGAGGAACCAGAGATCAAATTGCCAACATCCGCTGGATCATGGAAAAAGCAAGAGAATTCCAGAAAAACATCTATTTCTGCTTTATTGACTATGCCAAAGGCTTTGACTGTGTGGATCACAAGAAACTGTGGGAAATTCTGAAAGAGATGGGAATGCCAGACCACCTGACCTGCCTCTTGAGAATCCTATATGCAGGTCAGGAAGCAAGAGTTAGAACTGGACATGGAACAACGGACTGGTTCCAAATAGAAAAGGAGTATGTCAAGGCTATATATTGTCACCCAGCTTATTTTACTTATACGCAGAGTACATCATGAGAAACGCTGGACTGGAAGAAACACAGGCTGGAATGAAGATTGCCGGGAGAAATATCAATAACCTCAGATATGCAGATGACACCACCCTTATGGCAGAAAGTGAAGAGGAACTAAAAAGCCTCTTGATGAAGGTGAAAGAGGACAGTGAAAAAGTTGGCTTAAAGCTTAACATTCAGAAAATGGAGATCATGGCATCTGGTCCCATCACTTCATGGGAAATAGATGGGAAAACAGTGGAAATAGTGTCAGACTTTTATTTTTTTGGGCTCCAAAATCACTGCAGATGGTGACTGCAGCCATGAAATTAAAAGATGCTTACTCCTTGGAAGAAAAGTTATGACCAACCTAGATAGCATATTCAAAAGCAGAGACATTACTTTGCCGACTAAGGTCCATCTAGTCAAGGCTATGGTTTTTCCTGTGGTCATGTATGGATGTGAGAGTTGGACTGTGAAGAAGGCTGAGCGCCGAAGAATTGATGCTTTTGAACTGTGGTGTTGGAGAAGACTCTTGAGAGTCCCTTGGACTGCAAGGAGATCCAACCAGTCCATTCTGAAGGAGATCAGCCCTGGGATTTCTTTGGAAGGACTGATGCTGAAGCTGAAACTCCAGTACTTTGGTCCCCTCATGCGGAGAGTTGACTCATTCGAAAAGACTTTGATGCTGGGAGGGATTGGGGGCAGGAGGAGAAGGGGACGACAGAGGATGAGACGGCTGGATGGCATCACTGACTCGCTGAACATGAGTCTGAGTGAACTCCGGGAACTGGTGATGGACAGGGAGGCCTGGCGTGCTGCGATTCATGGGGTTGCAAAGAGTTGGACATGACTGAGCGACTGAACTGAACTAAACTGAACTGACCCATCAACGTCAGTTTCTTCCTCAATGCCAGGGACTGGGGAAGCTGATGCCACATCAGGAAATCTTGAAGGGAAGATCTTCCAGCTTCCCCAGTGCCTGGCAGTTGAGGCAAGAAACTGATGTTGATGGGACTAAATTTTGTAGTACCTTCCCTTGGGAAGACCTTCCTAGGGCCGAGAGGAGCTATTCCACGTTCAGGGTCAGGAGGGGCGGCTGTGAGGAGATACTCCTCACCCAACGTAAGGAGCAGCGGCTGCACTTTGCTGGAGCAGCCGTGAAGAGATACTCCACCTCCAAGGTAAGAGAAACCCAAGTAAGATGGTAGATGCTGTGAGAGGCATCAGAGGGCAGACACACAAACAATAATCACAGAAAGCTAGTCAATCTAATCACACGGACCACAGCCTTGTCTAACTCAATGAAACTAAGCCATGCCATGTGGGGCCACCCAAGACGGGTGGGTCATGGTGGAGAGGTCTGCCAGAATGTGGTCCACTGGAGAAGGGAATGGCAAACCACTTCAGTATTTTTGCCTTGAGAACCCCATGAACAGTATGAAAAGGCAAAAATAGGATACTGAATGAGGAACTCCCCAGGTCAGTAGGTGCCCAATATGCTACTGGAGATCAGTGGAGAGATAACTCCAGAAAGAATGAAGGGATGGAGCCAAGCAAAAACAATACCCAGTTGTGGCTGTGACCGGTGATAGAAGCAAGGTCTAATGCTGTAAAGAGCAATATTGCATAGGAACCTGGAATGTCAGGTCCATGAATCAAGGCAAATTGGAAGTAGTCAAACAGGAGATGGCAAGAGTGAACGTCGACATTCTAGGAATCAGTGAACTAAAATGGACTGGAGTGGGTGAATTTAACTGACATGACCATTATATCTACTACTGTAGGCAAGAATCCCTTAGAAGAAATGGAGTAGCCATCATGGTCAACAAAAGAGTCTGAAATACAGTACTTGGATGCAATCCCCAAAACGACAGAATGATCTCTGTTCGTTTCCAAGGCAAACCATTCAATAGCACAGTAATCCAAGTTTATACCCCAACCAGTAACGCTGAAGAAGCTGAAGTTGAACGATATTCTATGAAGACCTACAAGACCTTTTAGAACTAACACCCAAAAAAGATGTCCTTTTCATTATAGGGGACTGAAACACAAAAGTAGGAAGTCAAGAAATACCTGGGGTAACAGGCAAATTTGGCCTTGGAACATGGAATGAAGCAGGGCAAAGGCTAATAGAGTTTTGCCAAGAGAACACACTGGTCATAGCAAACACCCTCTTCCAACAACACAAGAGAAGACTCTACACATGGACATCACCAGATGGTCAACACTGAAATCAGATTGATTATATTCTTAGCAGTAAAAGATGGAGAAGTCAGCAAAAACAAGACCAGGAGCTGACTGTGGCTCAGATCATGAACTCCTTATTGCCAAATTCAGACTTAAATTGAAGAAAGTAGGGAAAACTGCTAGACCATTCAGGTATGACCTAAATCAAATTCCTTATGATTATACAGTGGAACTGACAAATAGATTTAAGGGACTAGATCTGATAGAGTGCCTGATTAACTATGGACGGAGGTTTGTGACATTGTATAGCAGACAGGGATCAAGACCATCCCTACGGAAAAGAAATGTAAAAAAGCAAAATGGCTGTCTGTGGAGGCCTTACAAATAGCTGTGAAGAGAAAGGAATTGAAAAGCAAATGAGAAAAGGAAAGATATAAGCATCTGAATGCAGAGTTCCAAAGAATAGCAAGGAAATAGCAAGGAAGATGAGAAAGCCTTCCTTAGTGATCAATGCAAAGAAAGGAAAACAACAGAATGGGAAAGACTAGAGATCTCTTCCAGAAAATTAGAGATACCAAGGGAACATTTCATGCAAAGATGGGCTCAATAAAGGACAGAAATGGTATGGACCTAACAGAAGAAGAAGATATTAAGAAGAGGTGGCAAGAATACACAGAACTGTACAAAAAAGATCTTCACAACCAAGATAATCACAATGGTGTGATCACTCATCTAGAGCCAGACATCCTGGAATGTGAAGTCAAGTGGGCCTTAGAAAGCATCACTATGAACAAACTAGTAGAAGTGATGGAATTCCAGTTGAGCTATTTCAAATCCTGAAAGATGATGCTGTGAAAGTGCTGCACTCAATATGCCAGCAAATTTGGAAAACTCAGCAGTGGCCACAGGACTAGAAACGGTCCGTTTTCATTCCAATCCCAAAGAAAGGCAATGCCAAAGAATGCTCAAACTACCACACAATTGCATTCATCTCACATGCTAGTAAAGTAATGCTCAAAATTCTCCAAGCCAGGCTTCAGCAATACGTGAACTATGAACTCCCTGATGTTCAAGCTGGTTTTAGAAAAGGCAGAGGAACCAGAGATCAAATTGCCAACATCCGCTGGATCATGGAAAAAGCAAGAGAATTCCAGAAAAAACATCTATTTCTGCTTTATTGACTATGCCAAAGCCTTTGACTGTGTGGATCACAATAAACTGTGGGAAATTCTGAAAGAGATGGGAATACCAGACCACCTGACCTGCCTCTTGAGAATCCTATATGCAGGTCAGGAAGCAAAAGTTAGAACTGGACATGGAACAACAGACTGGTTCCAAATAGACAAGGAGTATGTCAAGGCTATATATTGTCACCCTGCTTATTTTACTTATACGCAGAATACATCAGGAGAAACGCTGGACTGGAAGAAACACAGGCTGGAATGAAGATTGCCGGGAGAAATATCAATAACCTCAGATATGTAGATGACACCACCCTTATGGCAGAAAGTGAAGAGGAACTAAAAAGCCTCTTGATGAAAGTGAAAGAGGAGAGTGAAAAAGTTGGCTTAAAGCTTAACATTCAGAAAACGAAGATCATGGCATCTGGTCCCATCACTTCATGGGAAATAGATGGGAAAACAGTGGAAACAGTGTCAGACTTTTATTTTTTGGGGCTCCAAAATCACTGCAGATGGTGATTGCAGCCATGGAATTAAAAGATACTTACTCCTTGGATGGAAAGTTATGACCAACCTAGGCAATGTATTGAAAAGCAGAGACATTACTTTGCTGACTAAGGTCCATCTAGTCAAGGCTATGGTTTTTCCTGTGGTCATGTATGGATGTGAGAGTTGGACTGTGAAGAAGACTGAGTGCCAAGGAATTGATGCTTTTGAACTGTGGTGTTGGAGAAGACTCTTGAGAGTCCCTTGGACTGCAAGGAGGTCCAACCAGTCCATTCTGAAGGAGATCAGCCCTGGGATTTCTTTGGAAGGAATGATGCTGAAGCTGAAACTCCAGTACTTTGGCCCCCTCATGCGGAGAGTTGACTCATTGGAAAGACTCTGATGCTGGGAGGGATTGGAGCCAAGAGCAGAAGGGGACGACAGAAGATGAGATGGCTGGATGGCATCAGTGACTCGATGGACAAGAGTTTGGGTGAACTCCTGGAGTTGATGATGGACAGAGAGGCCTGGGTGCTGCAATTCACTGGGTCGCAAAGAGTCAGACACGACTGAGCGACCGAACTGAGCATGACCCTGCTTATCAGAGCAAGACCCAGTTTCCCCCTCAGTCAGTCTTTCCCAACAGGAAGCTTCCATAAGCTTCTTATCCTTATCCATCAGAGAGCCAAGAGAATGGAAATCATAGTCATAGAAAACTAATCAAACTGATCAAATGGACCACAGCATTGTCTAACTCAATGAAACTATATGCCATGCCATGTAGGGCCACCCAAGATGGATGAGTCATGGTGGAGAGTTCTGACAAAATGTGTTCCACTGGGGAAGGGAATAGCCAACCACTTCAGTGTTCTTGCCTTGAGAACCCCAGGAACAGTATGAAAATGCATAAAAATAGGACACTAAAAGATGAACTCCCCAGATAGTAGGTGCGCAATATGCTACTGGAGGTCAGTGGAGAAATAATTCTAGAAAGAATGAAGAGATGGAGCCAAAACATAAAGAACACCCAGTTGTGGATGTGACTGGTGATTGAAGTAAAGTCTGATGCTATAAAGAACAACATTGCATAGGAACTTGGAGTGTTAGGTCCATGAATCAAGGCACATTAGAAGTCAAAAAGGAGATGGCAAGAGTGAACATCAACATTTTAGGAACTGGGGAACTAAAATGGATTGGAATGCATGAGTTTAACTCCAGTTCATTTCAGTTCAGTCGCTCAGTCATGTCCGACTCTTTGCCACTTCATGAATCACAGCACGCCAGGCCTCCCTGTCCATCACCAACTCCTGGAGTTCACTCAGACTCACGTTCATCGAGTCAGTGATGCCATCCAGCCATCTCATCTTCTGTCGTCCCCTTCTCCTCCTGCCCCCAATTCCTCCCAGCTCAGAGTCTTTTCCAATGAGTCAATTCTTTGCATGAGGTGGCCAAAGTACTGGAGTTTCAGCTTCAGCATTATTCCCTCCAAAGAAATCCCAGGGCTGATCTTCAGAATGGACTGGTTGGATCTCCTTGCAGTCCAAGGGACTCTCAAGAGTCTTCTCCAACACCACAGTTTAAAAGCATCAATTCTTCGGCACTCAGCTTTCTTCACAGTACAACTCTCACATCCATACATGACCACTGGAAAAACCATAGCCTTGACTAGATGGACCTTTGTTGGCAAAGTAATGTCTCTGCTTTTGAATATGCTATCTAGGTTGGTCATCACTTTTCTTCCAAGGAGTAAGCATCTTTTAATTTCATGGCTGCAATCACCATCTGCAGTGATTTTGGATGACCATTATATCTACTACTGTGGGCAAGAATCCCTTAGAAGAAATGGAGTAGCCATCATGGTCAACAAAAGAGTCTGAAATGGAGTGAAAGTGAAAGTGAAGTTGCTCAGTTGTGTCCGACTCTTTGCGACCCCATGGACTGTAGCCTACCAGGTTCCACCATCCATGTGATTTTCCAGGCAAGAATACTGGAGTGGGTTGCCATTTCCTTCTCCAGGAGATCTTCCCTCCCTAGGGATTGAACCCAGGTCTCCTGCATTGTAGGCAGATGTTTTACCATCTGAGCCACTGTGGAAGGCTCTGAAGTGGAGTATTTGGATGCAATCTCAAAAATGATAGAATAATCTGTGTTCATTTCCAAGGCAAACCATTCATTATCACAGTAATCCAAGTCTATGCCCTGACCAGTAATGCTGAAGAAGTTGAAGTTGAAGACCTACAAGACCTTCTAGTACTAACACCCAAAAAAGACATCTTCATTATAGGGGACTGAAATGCAAAAGTAGAAAGTCAAGAAATACCTGAGGTAACAGGCAAATTTGGCCTTAGAGTACAAAATGAAGCAGGGCAAAGGCTAATAGAGCTTTGCTAAGAGAACGCACTGGTCATAGCAAACACCCTCTTCCACAACACAAGAGAAGACTCTACACATGGACATCACCAGATGGCCAATGCTGAAATCACATCGATTATATTCTTTGCAGCCATGATGGAGAAGCTCTATACAGTCAAAAAAAAAAAGACTGGGAGCTGACTGTGGCTCAGATCATGAACTCCTTATTGCCAAATTCAGACTGAAATTGAAGAAAGTAGGGAAAACAGCTAGACCATTGAGATATTACCTAAATCAAATTTCTTATGATTATACAGTGGAAGTGGCAAATAGATTTATGGGACTTCATCTGATAGACAGAGTACCTGAAAAGCTATGGATGGAGATTTGTGACATTGTACAGGAGGCAGTGATCAAGACCATGCCCAAGAAAAAGAAATGCAAAAAAGGCAAAATGGTTGTCTGAGGAGGCCTTACAAATAGCTGAGAAAAGAAGAGAAGTAAGGCAAAGGAGAAAAGGAAAGATATAAGCATCTGAATACAGAGTTCCAAAGAATAGCAAGGAGAGATGAGAAAGCCTTCCTCAGTGATCAGTGCAAAAAAACAGAGGAAAACAATAGAATGGGAAAGGCTAGAGATCTCTTCAAGAAAATTAGAAATACCAAGGGACTATTTCATGCAAAGATGGGCACATAAAGTACAGAAATGGTATGAACCTAACAGAAGAAGAAGATATTAAGAAGAGGTGGCAAGAATACACAGAAGAACTATACAAAAAAGATCTTCATGACCAAGATAACCATGATGGTGTGATCACTCACCTAGAGCCAGACATACTGGTGTGTGAAGTCAGGTGGGCCTTAGAAAGCATCACTACTAACAAAGCTAGTGGAGGTAATGGAATTCCAGCTAAACTATTTCAAATCCTGGAAGATGATACTGTGAAAGTGCTGCATTCAATATGCCAGCAAATTTGAAAAACTCAGCAGTGGCCACAGGACTGGAAAAGGTCAGTTTTCATTCCAATCCCAAAGAAAGGAAATGCCAAAGAATGCTCAAACTACCATACAGTTATACTCATCTCACACGCTAGCAAAGTGATGCTCAAAAATCTCCAAGCCAGTCTTCAACAGTACGTCAACCATGAACTTCCAGATGTTCAAGCTGGATTTAGAAAAGGCGGTGGAACCAGAGATCAAATTGCCAACATCCATTGGATCTTCGAAAAAGCAAGAGAGTTCCAGAAAAGCATCTACTTCTGATTTACTGACCATGTCAAAGCCTTTGATTGTGTAGATCACAACAAATTGTGGAAAATTCTTAATTTTTATACATGGGAATACCATACTACCTGACCTGCCTCTTGAGAAATCTGTATTCAGGTCAGGAAGCAACAGTTAGAACTGGACATGGAACAACAGACTGGTTCCAAATAGGAAAAGGATTACGTTAAGGCTGTATATTGTCACCCTGCTTATTTAACCTATGGGACTCTCAAGAGTCTTCTCCAACACCACAGTTCAAAAGCATCAATTCTTCGGCGCTCAGCCTTCTTCACAGTCCAACTCTTACATCCATACATGACCACCGGAAAAACCATAGCCTTGACTAGACGGACCTTAGTCTGCAAAGTAATGTTTCTGCTTTTGAATATACTATCTAGGTTGGTCATCACTTTTCTTCTAAGAAGTAAGCATCTTTTAATTCCATGGCTGCAGTCACCATCTGCAGTGATTTTGGAGCCCAAGAAGATAAAGTCTGACACTGTTTCTACTGTCTCCCCATCTATTTCCCATGAAATGATGGAACTGGATGCCATGATCTTTGTTTTCTGAATGTTAAGCTTTAAGCCAACTTTTTCACTCTCCTCTTTCACTTTCATCAAGAGGCTTTTTAGCTCCTCTTCACTTTCTGCCATAAGGGTGGTGTCATCTGCATATCTGAGGTTATTGATATTTCTCCCGGCAATCTTCATTCCAGCTTGTGTTTCTTCCAGTCCAGCGTTTCTCATGATGTACTCTGCATAGAAGTTAAATAAGCAGGGTGACAATATACAGCCTTGACGTACTCCTTTCCTGACCTGGAACCAGTCTGTTGTTCCATGTCCAGTTTTAACTGTTGCTTCCTGACCTGCATACAGATTTCTCAAGAGGCAGGTCAGGTGGTCTGGTATTCCCATCTCTTTCAGAATTTTCCACAGTTTCTTGTGATCCACACAGTCAAAGGCTTTGGTATAGTCAAATAAGCAGAAATAGATGTTTTTCTGGAACTCTCTTGCTTTTTCCATGATCCAGCAGATGTTGGCAATTTGATCTCTGGTTCCTCTGCCTTTTCTAAAACCAGCTTGAACATCAGGGAGGTCACGGTTCACGTATTGCTGAAGCCTGGCTTGGAGAATTTTGAGCATTACTTTACTAGCATGTGAGATGAGTGCAATTGTGCAGTAGTTTGAGCATTCTTTGGCATTGCCTTTCTTTGGAATTGGAATGAAATCTGACATGCGAAGAGTTGACTCATTGGAAAAGACTCTGATGCTGGGAGGGATTGGGGCAGGAGGAGAAGGGGACGACTGAGGATGAGATGGCTGGATGGCATCATGGACTCGATGGACGTGAGTCTGAGTGAACTCCGGGAGATGGTGATGGACAGGGAGGCCTGGCGTGCTGCGATTCATGGGGTCTCAAAGAGTCGGACATGACTGAGCGACTGAACTGAAGTGAACTGAGAGAACATCATGAGAAATGCCAAGCTGGATGAAGCACAAGCTATAATCAAGATTTCTGGGAGAAATATGAATAACCTCAGCTATGCAGATGACAGCACCCTTATGGCAGAAAGCAAAGAGAAACTAAAGGGCCTTGTGATGTAAGTGAAGGAGGAGAGTGAAGAAGTTGGCTTAAAACTCAGCATTCAAAAAACTAAGATCATGGCATGTGGTCCCATCAGTTTATGGCAAATAGATGGGGAAATAATGGAAACAGTGACACACTTTATTTCTGGGGGCTCCAAAATCACTGCAGATGGTGACTGCTGCCATGAAATTAAAAGATGCTTGTTCCTTGGAAGAAAAGCTATGACCAACCTTTGTCAACAATGGCCCATCTAGTCAAAACTATGGTTTTTCCAGTAGTCATGTATGGATGTGAGAGTTGGACTGTGAAGAAAGCTGAGCACCGAAGGATTGATTCTTTTGAACTGTCGTTTTGAGAAGACTCTTGAGAGTCCCTCCAAAGGATATCAGTCCTGAATATTCATTGGAAGGACTGATGCTGAAGCTGAAGCTCCAAAACTTTGGCCACCTGATATGAAGAACTGACTTGTTGGAAAAGACTCTGATGTTTGGACATATTGAAGACAGGAGGAGAAGAGAACAACAGAGGAAGAGATAGCTGGATGGCATCACTTACTCAATGGACATGAGTTTGAGTAAACTCTGGGAGGTGGTGATGGACAGGGAGGCGTGGCGTGCTGCAATTCATGGGGTCGCAGATATGGACATGACTGAGAAACTGAACTAAACTGAACTGATTACTGGACATGAGTTTGAGTAAATTCTGGGAGTTGGTGATGGCCAGGGAGGCGTGGCGTGCTGCAATTCATGGGGTCACAAAGTGTCAGACATGACTGAGCGGCTGAACTGAACTGAACTGAAGGAAGACTTCAAAACTGATTCAAAGTTGAAATAATTTTACCACAGAAAAAGAATATGAATAACAGTGGCACCTGGACCTATATAAATTTTTTATTTTTAACAAATTTCACACTTGTGCTTAATTTTCTAGGTCTTTGTTTGCTGTAACAGTTTTCAAAGTTCAGGAAAAAGGCATTTAGAAGGGCAAAATCCAAACTTCTAACAATTGTTTGATGTTTTTGGCTTTTGCTTCTGAAGAGATTTTCAAACAACACTATGCTGGAATGGCTTTACTAATAGATGCATTTTCAGCCAGCATTGTTTTCTTTGGAAATACCTTATTATGAAATTATAATATATAAATATTTTAGCAGTAATAACATGGGTAATAGTCCTTAATGGCCTGATCTGCCTATGAGCTTCTAGTTCAAGGTATGGTGTTATTTTCAGGCAACACTATAAAATTCTGATTTTATGTTGTCCTGCTGTGAACATCTTCAAGTCAAATAGCAGAAGTGATGCTCTTCCCTTATTTAATTTTTTAATAGCTCCCTAACCTACATTCAAGAGAATCTTTATATAAAATGTTACGAAAAGATAGCAAATCTTCTGCTGTCTGTTTTCCTTTTTTAGTGCAAGCTTTTTTTTTATTTTTTATTTTTTTTTGCGGTTCTGATTCAGTTTAGAAAAGTGAAAATTAGATTTTCCTGAGGTATTAAAGAACAGGAGCAAATGTGGTTTTAAGATCAAGGTATAGTATTAAGAATTTTACAGTGTTTAATAGCACTTGAGAATTTGTTATCTGGAAAACTGAAATCCTTTCACAAATATCAGTCTCTTGGTCAATGTCCTGGAGCCATTGACCTGCTCAGCTCCCTGACCCCTTTTCCTGGTGAGTGCTCCCTGATTCTCTTTTGGGGAACCACCTCTCCCATTGTGTGCAGATGTGACAGGATTGCTAGGACTCAAGCTAGCACTTGGAGTCCTCTTGTAAGATTTTGCATCACATCTTCTGCGGTTGGGGTTCATTTTTCAAACCACTGTCACCAAAGGAGACCACTCAGAGGCTGCCCTGCTTCCTGTCTTTCAATGACATGACTCTCCAATGTCCCTTCGATTCTGTGAGCTGCTCCACATCCTTCCAACAAATTCTTTTTCTGTTGACTCCAGTGGTTGCAACTGCAAAGCCCTATTAATACAATCCACTAAACTGGAATATAAGCTCCATGACCAGGGGCTGTGGTGGAGACCGCTAGAGAATTACCCAGTGCCCTTTCTCCTTTACCAGCAGATTTCCAGTTTTATTTGGTGTGGAAATATGTCCAGCAAAAATGTTCACCCTGACATTGGTTTCTGGTCAATGACATGAGCAGAAGTCTGTTCGAGATTTCTGGGAAGCCTTCACTTTTCTAACACAGGCATTGCTACGTCCTTCTCCCTTCCTCCTGCTTGATTGGAATGTAGATATAATTCCTGACAGCATGGTCATGATCATGAAACAGCAAGCAGGCGTACTAAAGCAGCCTGATGAGGAGCTGAGCAGAGAGGTGGAAAGAAACTGGGTCCCTGATGGCCTCACAGCACATCCTACAGTTCTGGCTGCCTCGCTTGTGATTTCTTACGTGAAAATCATGGAACACTCTTTGGTAGTCACTGGAGTGGACTTTCCATTCCTTAGAGTTATTCCAGTTCGGAACTGTTAGGGGTGCTTTGTCTACTTCATTCAGTGTTTTAACCTCTGTCCCTGAAACAATATCTGGTGTAGGGTAGTTGTTAAAATCCATTTGTTGGATGAATGAATGATAATCACTAATGAGAACCCTCATTTCTGTGGATTAATCATCCCAATACACAGATGGGGAAAATGGAACATGCATTTAATAGACTTGCAGTTAGTGGCTGTATCACTAATTTGTCCATCCTTATGCATGTAAATTGCAGAAAATAAAGCTGTCTGAAGAGAAAGAATATATGTAAAGAAGAGAATAAATCACTACTTATTAATAACTTCTGAACCAGGAAATATGGAAAAGTGAGATATTTCAGAAGTTGAGGCTCTATGTTGGTCCTTCATCCCATGGCCCTGGTATGTTTCTGTCAATAGTTGTGCTTACTAACTTAAGCTTCATGTTCAATTGAATGTATAATACCTTGTTCTTCAGAGATAAGATAGAACACCTGGTCTGCAATCTGTGAGACATAAACTCTGAATTATTTTCCCAACAGCCATAAAACTTCAGCCACCTTTGTTACCTTGTCCAATCCTTCTTGTCATCATATTTGTTATGAATCTATGTTTCTCAGCTCTACCCTTTGACTCTTGGCTCTATGATGCTGGGGTTGGGACTCTGCACACCACCTTTTTTCTCCACCAGCTGGCTCCTGTTTAGTCCCACCAACAGGAGACAGTAGAGGAGACTGGCAGGCAGGAGGAGGAAAGGGGACTTGGTCCTTCTGTCTTTTTTTTTGTTGCTACCACCAGGGTCACCCCAGCAATGGCCCTTCATCCTCTCAATGGCAATTTGTTCCAGTCCCTAACTTTGTCATTGGCTCCCCCAGAACTTGCCTCGTCATCCCATATCAGATGTACTAGTATCATCAGAGCAGAGTCCCCTTCCCTGAGGTCTGAGTACCAGCTCGGTGGGGTGCTTCTTCCAACATCAGAGGATATAAACACTCCCACCTTCTCCCTTTGTTTCCTGAGCCCGAAGGGAGAGAAGTTAACCTCTCTTGTGTTACCTTGGATTCCCTTTTGCCTTTCAGTGCTCCAACACTGACAGCATGGTCACTGACAGCATGATCATCAAACCAGGTCCTTATATCTTATTTTCTCAGCTAAAATAATGAAGTAGTTTCTCTTTTCCTAGCTTGACATAAAGTGATATGTGTATCTTGTCTAACATAGCAGAATGGTGGCTGGTAGGCCTTGCCTTGTGTAAACAACCCCCTTTACATTGGTCTTTAATCACCTGTATCCAACCTTCTTCTACCAAAACAGCTCCTCTTTATATGGTATTTGGCTTCCACATAAGATTCTTGGGCCACAGGCTCAAAAAGGTTGGAAATCATGGAACTGAGCTAATTGATCCTTGATAACTGAAAAGTGATTTAAGTAAAGAACTTAAGATATGTGTGGTTCATAAAAACTTTAAGTGGAAGTTGCTCAGTTGTGTCTGACTCTTTGCGACCTCATGGGCTGTAGTCCACCAGGCTCCTCTGTCCATGGAATTCTTCAGGCCAGAGTAATAGAGTGGATAGTTGTTCCCTTCTCCAGGGGATCTTTTCAACTCAGGGATCTTCCCAACCCAGGTCTCCCACATTGCAGGTGGATTCTTAACCATCTGAGCCACCAGGGAAGGAGTGAGTAGCCTATCCCTTTTCCGGGGGAACTTCCTGACCCAGGAATTGAAGCGGGGTCTTCTACCTGGCAGGTGGATTCTTTACCAGCTGAGCTACCCACTGTAGTAAATAAAACCGAAAGCACATTAAAGAATATTAAATAGTTAATAGAAAAACCAATACCTGTTAGGTTTTTGAAATCCAAAGCTGTTATCTCCTCAATGTCCTCCTAATTGGTTGCAGTGATTTTGCCCCATGAAAATACTCACTATCCTTCAAGACTCAGCTTCACTCCTATTTCTGTCTAGAGAGCCTCCCCTAACTTCCCTTAATAAACCGGCATTCATCGCTCTCTCCGTAAACTTTGTGACACAGAGGCAATTCACTCCATTAAGTATGGCACTTGTTTTTGCTCTGCAATGAGATTATGAGTCCTTAAGGCAGAGAACAAGGACTTTTCACTGGCATTTCCTGTTAGAGGCGGTACTTGGTCCTCTCTAACTAGATAGCATGGAAGTAGGGGAAAGAACAGAGAACTGAGAATTAGAATATTTGATCTGATGTCAGGTATGTTGTTTATTCACCAATGTTCATGGAGTACCTTCCTAATGTTAAATACTTTTTTGGATTTCAGTTGAATCATCTGTGAAGTAGAAAATATATGCCCATCCTATAGGTTATGTAGGGAAATTTATGAGATAATTCATGTAAAACTGCTCTGTAACTGTTAACTGTTATATCATAGTAAATGTTCTAAATGTACCTGTTGGATAAAATGTTATATGGTCAATACTCTCAAGGCAATTACTCAAACAGATCTGAGTATTTTTTCTTGGTCACTTGATGTCTTTGGGGCTTTATGATATTCTAATTTTGTTGTGTCACTCACAATTGTTAAGGGACTTAAATGTTCTCAAGAATGCTGGCTATTACCACCATATCATTGGACATGCAGTTAAATACCTGTGATATAGCCAGTACAAATTGTCCATCAGCTTCTGGAACTTTGCCAGGACCCTATTCAGCCAAAAAGCTCAGGCTTAAATTGATCAGACATCCAAGAAGTTACATAGAAAATTCCCTTAAAGGCCTGCAACAGAAAGAATTGAACAGGGATCAGTGATGACCTGACTCATCAGTGCTGAATATGGGAATAATGATCCAGGTTGCTGAAAGCCTTGGCTTTTCTCTCTCTTTTGTCTCTTCTCTCCTAATTTTAAGCATAATTATTTCCTACATGTTTTTTAGGGGTTCCCAGAATATAATATAATGAACATTCTTTTATAAAATGTCCTATCTGAAAATGTTCTCTCCTTCCATTTAAAATATTTTTTAATGTAAAATAAGGATAATCTGATTTTGCTTTGCATCAGGGACCACCCATCTAAAGCAGTTCCAGTTTATTTCTGGTTATTACCTAGAGCTAGAGAGTGGAATGCCTTGATTTGGGTTGCCTTGAAAGCAGAGCCTGAGATAAGGAATTGGATGCAGGTGGTTTGTTTAGGGGGTGATCTTAGGAAGCAGGAGTGAGGGAGTTGGGCCTGAGTCAGGAGAGGAGGACTAGTTTGCTGGGAACATTGTGAGGAGTGCAATTCTACTGAGGTCACCTGAACAGCTAACAGAATGCTACCCAGAATTGTCCTCCTGAAAGACAGTGGTTCTTGCTCCCTATCAGTTGAGGGTTTCCCCATAAGCTCTGCATGTTCAGGCTGTATTCCTCATGCCCAGACAAATAAGCTCCAAAGTATAGTGCAGAATGCTGAATGCAGAGTCCCATTTGAGATGGAATACTTGTAGCATGAGGTGGGAGAGCAGGCATGTAACCCTCCGTAGCTGACATCAGAGGCAGATGGAGAACATGTGGCAAGGACACAGAAGGACCCAGAAGTTACTCTTATGGCTACAGATTATCCTGATTATGAAATATCTACATGTAATTGGTAGTTGTTACTTTCAAAAACAACAATAATAATATCATCTAAAATGTATTGAGTATTCTGAGTGCTAGGCTCCTCAACAAACATTTTAAAATATTTCCTCCAGGTAAATGGCAACCCACTCCAGTCTTCTTGCCTGGAGAATCCCAGGGATGGGGAAGCCTGCTGGGCTGCTGTCTATGGGGTCACATAGAGTCGGATACGACTGAAGCGACTTAGCAGTAGCAGCAGCAGCAAATATCATTTTTATGGTTATTATTAAAATAACTACAGTTGTATGAAATTAAATGTAACTATAATAATTTTGGCTATTTTTGTCATTATTTCTAGTAACAAAATAGGTCCATGTCAAATACAGTCAAAGCCTGACTACTGAGTCAGGTTTTACTATTAAATATCTAGATATTATACCAATTATGATTTTAGTAGTGGTAGAAGAGAAGAAAGGGTGGAGTTATATCCAGAAACCACATTCTGTGCAGAAACTTGTAACCCATTGTGACTAAATGTTACACATGGGACATGTTTTGGAAAAAAATCAGGAATTTTTACTTTAGCCTACACCTGCTTTTCTTCTTCCTAATTTTTTTAAACCTTATAATTAAAAAAACCTCAATAAATGTTCTTTTTAATATCATGTATTTTTAATTTGCTAGTAGGAAGCATATTATTTCTGGTCATTTTGAATATTTTCACTTGACTCTATGGACTAAACCTATGGACTAAGCTTACGGATTGGCAGTCTACACAACTGAAAGGCAAATGGCATGTGCAGAGATGTTCTGTCTTTATAATTATTCAGCAAATGTTTCCTCCATCTTCAAAGCTGGTAGCATAACATCTTCAAATCTCTCTCTGACTCTGATTCTCCTGTCTTCATCTTTCAGTTTTAAAGACTCGTGATTACATTGGATCCACCAATATATAATCCAGGTTAATCCCCCATCCCAAGATTCTTAGTTTTATCACATTTGCAGATTCCTTTCTGCCATGTAGGAAAGCGTATTTACCTGATCTGGTGATTAGGATGTTGACATCTTGTGGGATGGAGGTGTTGTTTACTCACACCATGTAACCTATAGGACACAGAGAGTCCTTGTACAGGTATACAGGTGGCAGCCCAATTGCTAAAAATTTCCCTGTTGGTGACCTGGTGAATAGGAATACCCTTGACGTGTCAGCTGTTTAAAATGCAAATAAGGGCATTGGCTTTGGTTGATGTTTAGAGGTTGTATTAATGCTCTGCAGAGATATGAGAGACTGAGGGTTGTTAAAACTCTAAAGGCTAAATGCGAGAGCTTGAGGGCCTCTCTGTAGAAGCTTTTTGGGGGTGTTGAGAGGCCAGTGTAAGTGGATATGAGAAGCAAGTACAGAACTTGCTAGTTAAAATCAAGGAGCTTGGGAAACCTTTTGACACTCAACAAGCCAGGTGTATAGCGCTAAGGGCAGGGTTGGGAATGTTTAGGACTCTGATATGTGTGACAAGGACATTTAGGTGGAGGCTCACAAGGATTCTGGCTCTGTAGACTCCTTTGAACCCACGAAAGTTTCTGCCCGCCCCTCTCTATGAAGAGGGCAAGCCCTTCCCTGTGTGGAAAGACACTGCAGAAACTCGCCTCAGTAAGGCAGCATGTGCCTCTCCTAGGAGTAGCCCTGCTGCTCTCCTGAATGCCAGTGTGATAATGAGGTGAATTCCCAGCAGAAACTCCCTGGGGTTGTGCTAGGCCTGATAAGGAAGGAAAGATTACTCCTCCAAGGAACTGCAGAGGCTGGCTAGCACATGCTGGCAGGAGCCAGGGAAGTCTGCCTGGGAATAAATTTTAATGGGAGGTAATCAAGGAGGCAGAACATAAAACTGAATAAACAAGAATTCACTGGCCTTAGGAAACTTTCTCAGTACATGGCGTTTAACCCTGGCAAGGACCTCAGGGGATGGCGCAAATTTGCTGCTTAGAGTGGTTGTTAGAAATCTGGGCTGTGGCCAGTGGCCTAAATGGCTGGTCAGGGGCCAGAAAAGAATGAACACAGTTCCTCAAGAAGACTACCAGCACCCTGGTGGCAATTCAACTACACTGGGTTCCTTTCCTCCTGGAAGAGCCAGTCCTCATAGATACAGATGCCATGTTCTCAGTATGGGTTTGCCTTTCCTATCTGCAAAGCTGCAGCCAAAACTTATCTAGGAACTTACAAAATGCCTGATCCCCAGGCACAAAACCCAGGACAGTGTAGCATCTGACCACAGGACCCACTTCAGAGCAGGTAGGTCAAAACCAGTAGACTTGGACATAAAAGGCAAGATCTAGAAAAGTGTATATATATATATAGTATGATCCCATCTGTTTTTGAAAAACAGATGACAACTGCATGTCATGTATGTATTTATGTTTGTTCATGTTTCTAGCAGCATGTAAGTGTCATGAAATGATACAGAGCAGTTCATTAACACTGGTTACATGGGAGTTGAGATGAAGCAGAGGGATGTCTAATAGGGAAGGACTGAGGGAGGGGGAAGTTTAAAAAAAAGATGTTTTTTGTTCAGTTGCTCAGTCGTGTCCAACTGTTTACAACCGCATGGACTGCAGCAAGCCAGGTTTCCCTGTCCTTCACCGTCTCCTGGAGTTTGCTCCAACTCATCACCATTGAGTTGGTGATGCCATCCAACCATCTCATCCTCTATTGTCCCCTTCTCCTCCTGCCTTCAATATTTCCTAGCATCAGGTTCTTTTCCGATGGGTTGGCCCTTCACATCAGGTGGCCAAAGTATTGGAGCTTCAGCTTCAGCATCAGTCCTTCCAATCAATATTCTAGGTTGTTTTCTATAGGACTGACTGGTTTGATATATTTGCAGTCCAAGGGACTCTCAGGAGTCTTCTCCAATACCACAGTTCAAAAGCATCAGATCTTCAACGCTCAGCCTTCTTTATGGTCCAACTCTCATATCTGTACCTGACTAGTTTATGAAAAGACTGTAACTTTATAAATATTACATATTATCCTATTTGTACAAATTGCATGAAAGATGGCCACTTATGAACAGTGGTTATCTTAAAGTGAAGGAATTCCAACATATACCAGTTTCTGTTGTCATCTGTTGCTTTTTGTTGATCACCCAGTCCTACATGGAAACTTCTGTCCCTTAGGCCACACTGGTTTTCATTTTTTCATCTGTGAAATAAGAGAAATGAACCAAACCTTTTGGAATATGCCAAGGCAATAATAGGGTTCCTATCTATCTATCACAGTTTAATTCAGCAAAAAAGTATCAAATGTATACTATATGCCAGCTAAGTTGCAGAGGGTATGGAGATGAGTAAGACACAGTTTGATAGTACAGAGGGTGTCTTGGTCCAATTTGGGCTAGTCTAACAAAAAATATCATAAACTGGGTCACTCATAGACAATATACATTTATTTGTCACAGTTATTGTTGCTCAGTCGCCCAGTCGGGTCTGACTCTTTGTGACTCCATGGACTACAGCACACCAGGTCTCTCTGTCCCTCACTTTCTCCCAAAGTTTGCTAAATTCACATTCATTGCATTGGTGATGCCATACCACCATCTCATCGTCTGATGCCCTTTCCTCCTTCTGCTCTCATTCTTTCCCAGCATCAGTGACTTTTCCAATGAGTCAACTGTTCACATCAGATGACCAAAATACTGGAATTTCAGCTTCACCATCAGTCATTCCAATGAGTTTTCAGCGTTGATTTCCCTTAAGATTGACTGGCTTGATCTTGTTGTCCAAGGGACTCTCAGGAGTCTTCTCCAGCACCACAGTTATAAAGTCTGGTAAATCCAAGATAGAGGTGCTGGCAGATTCCATGTCTGGTGAGGGCCCACTTCTTGATTCAGAGATGCTGCCTTTTTGCTGTAACCTAACTTGATGAAGGGGCAAAGGATTTTTCTGAGGTTTCTCTTATAAGAAGAGTTCTAATGCCATTTGTGAGGACCCCACTGTCATGATCTGTTCACCTCCCAAAGAGTCCAGCTCCAAACTCCATCACTTTGGGGATTAGGTTTCAACATATGAACATTGGGTAGACGCATTCAGACCATAACAGAGGGAGAATTACATCTAATAATAGATTAACTTAGTATATTGTTGGAAGTGCTATGACAAGGATATTGCAGGGTGGTACAGAGTCTCAGGGTATGGTGAGGGGCAGTTTGGGAAAGGCAAATGGTACCCAGTTGCTCTTCACCTGTACCTAGAGAAATGTCCATTTTATTTGCCTTAGGAATATACAATATGATCTCAATTACTTTAAGAAAAACAATGCCTGAAATAAAGATTAAAAGGAAATGTGTCAAAATCTTACAGTGGTGATTGAATTAAGGGTGGCATTCCCATTCCTTTATTCTTTTCTCTGTTTTCCTATTTTTCTCCAATAAATGTGTTATGGTAAATTTTTATTTTATTTTGTTGGATTATACAGCTCAGGATGGTAACACTTTCATCTAACATTCATGAAATGCTCTCCAATGAGTCACAATAGAGAATTTATTTTTACTTAATATATTCAACATGGTAGCTTTAAAAACATGGAGTTCTTGATGGATAAGTAGGAAAAGGTGTTCTTAGTAGTGAGCGCTTTGGAAGACACCAGACAAGAACCCCATTTCCTGGCTCTGGGACACTATGGCAAACACTGCTGGTGTTGCTCTGTGTGATCTGCTTTGACATAATCTCTTCTTAGAAAAGGTGTTTGGTGATCTGACAGTTATCCACTGATCTCACTGCCAGGTTTCATGCCTTTGTAAGATTCTTCACAAAAAATGGAATCTTGCATAGTAATTTTAATTCTTTCCTAGAGCAACATTAAGGAGAGTGGCGGTTTTTTTTTTTTTTTTGTATCAAGAAATGGAATCCCAAAGATCAATTGATTTGGCCAGAGAATTTCAGAGTTAGCATTAGCTATTACTATTCTTAGAGTCGTCTCCATCCATAAAGCTTGAAAATACCTTCAGAGCTACTGATGAGAATCCCTTTCTGGAGATGCTGATGTTTGCTGATGTCCAGTCTGGGCTCTGGCATTACCCATCACTTACCTGGTACTAACCTCTCTCCTCTGTGAGCTGCATGGCATCCACTGACAAGGATCACATCTTACAAGGATTACATCATCTCTTTCCTAACAAAATATAAGATCTTTGACATAGCTTTCCCCAGTGCCTAAGACTGTGCTGACACAGGTGGTGATTAAGTAATTGATGTATATGCGTGTGTGCGTGCATGCTAAGTCACTTCAGTCGTGTCCAACTCTTTGCGACCATATGGACTGTACCTTGCCAGACTTCTCTGTCCATGGGATTCTCCAGGCAAGAATACTGGAGTGGGTAGCTATGGCCCCCTCCAGGGGATCTTCCTGACCCAGAGGTCAAACCCACATCTCTTTACTTCCGTTCAGTTGCTCAGCCATGTCTGACTCTTTGTGGCCCCCTGGACTGCAGCACACCAGGCTTCCCTATCTATCACCAACTCCCAGAGCTTGCTCAAACTCAAGTTCATCGAGTTGCTGCTGCCACCCAACCATCTCATCCTCTGTTGTCCCCTTCTCCTTCTGCCTTCAATCTTTCCCAGCATCAGAGTCTTTTCCAACAAGTCAGCTCTTCGCATCAGGTGGCTGAAGTATTGGAGCTTCAGCTTCAGCCTCAGTCCTACCAATGTATATTCAGGACTGATTTCCTTTACAATTGACTTGTTTGATCTCCTTGCAGTTTAAGGGACTCTCAAGAGTCTTCTCCAACACCACAGTTCAAAAGCATCAATTCTTCAACATTCAGCTTTCTTTATAGTCCAACTCTCACATCCATACATGACCACAGGAAAAATCATAGCTTTGACTAGATGGACCTTTGTTGGCAAAGTCGCGTCTCTGCTTTTTAATATGCTGTCTAGGTTGGTCACAGCTTTTCTTCCAAGGAGCAAGCATCTTTTAATTTCATGTTTGCAGTCACCATCTGCAGTGATTTTGGAGCCCAAGAAAATAGAGCCTGTTACTGTTTCCATTGTTTCATTTGCTATGAACTGATGGGACTGGATGGCATGATTTTAATTTTTTGAATGTAGAGTTTTAAGCCAGCTTTTTCACTCTCCTCTTTCACTGTCATCAAGAGACTCTTTAGTTCCTCTTCACTTTCTGTCATAAGGGTGGTGTCACCTGTGTATCTGAGGTTATTGATATTTCTCCTGGCAATCTTGATTCCAGCTTGTACTTCATCCAGCCTGGCATTTCACGTGATATATATGCATATAAGTACTCTGCATGTAAGTTAAATTAGCAGGGTGACAATATATAGCCTTGACAAACTCCTTTCCCAATTGGGAACCAGTCTTTTGTTTCATGTCCAGTTCTTACTGTTACTTCTTGACCTGCACACAGATTTCTCAGGAGGCAGGTCAAGTAGTATGGTATTCCCATCTCTTGAAGAATTTCCCACAGTTTGTTGTGATCCACACAGTCAAAGGCTTTGACATAGTCAGTAAATCAGAAGTAGATGTTTTTCTGGAACTCTCTTGCTTTTCGATGATCCAGTGGATGTTGGCAATTGGATCTCTGGTTCCTCTGCCTTTTCTAAAACCAGCTTGGGGACTTCCTTGGTGGTCCAGTGGCTAAGACTCCATACTTTCAACGCAGGGGTCTCAGGTTCGATCCCTGGTCAGGGAACTAGATCCCACATGCCACAACCAAGACCCATAGCAGGCAAATAAATAAATAAATAAATATATAAATATATATATATATATATATATATAAAATAAAAATAAAACCAGCTTCAGTATCTGGAAGTTCACAGTTCACATACTATTGAAGTCTAGCTTGGAGAATTTTGAGCAGTACTTTGCTAGCGTGTGAGATGAGTGCAATTGTGCAGTAGTTTGAGCATTCTTTGGTATTGCCTTTCTTTGGGATTGGAATGAAAACTGACCTTTTCCAGTCCTGTGGCCACTGCTGAGTTTTCCAAATTTGCTGGCATACTTAGTGCAGCACTTTCGCAGCAGCATCTTTTAGGATTTGAAATAGTTTAGCTGGAATTCCATCACCTCCACTAGCTTTGTTCGTAGTGATGCTTCCTAAGGACCACTTGACTTCACACTCCAGGATGTCTGGCTCTAGCTGAGTGATCACACCATCGTGATTATCTGGATCATGAAGATCTTTTTTGTATGGTTCTTCCATGTATTCTTGCCACCTCTTCTTAATATCTTCCGTTCTGTTAGGTCCATACCATTTCTGTCCTTTATCGAGCCCATCTTTGCATGAAATGTTCCCTTGGTATCTCTAATTTTCTTGAAGAGATCTCTAGTCTTTCCCATTCTGTTGTTTTCCTCTATTTCTTTGCACTGATCACTGAGGAAGGCTTTTTATCTCTCCTTGCTGTTCTTTGGAACTCTGCATTCAAATGGATATATCTTTCCTTTTCTCCTTTGCCTTTCTTTTCTCTTCTTTTCTCAGCTATTTGTAAGGCCTCCTCAGACAGCCATATTGCCTTTTTGCATTTCTTTTTCTTGGGGATGGTCTTGATCACTGCCTCCTGTACAATGTCACAAACCTCCATCCATAGCTCTTCAGGCACTCTGTCTATCAGATGTAATCCCTTGAATCTATTTGTATTATATTGTATTATACTGCCTGTATTGGCTGGTAGGTTCTTTCCTACTAGCACCACCTGAGAAGCCAACTGAGGTATAAATCAATAAAAATAAGCATGTGATGTTGGGTCATGTAGTGGCTAACACACTTATTATGTGCTTACAGTGTGCAAAACAGAATGCCTGTTTTGCATTCTTCCAACAATCCAGGTAGGTAGGTATTATTATTAATCTTAGTTTATACATGAGGAAAATAAAGAACAGAGGGTTGCTTAACTTGCCAAGGTCGCACAACTAGTGAGTGGTAGAACTGGGACTTGAATCTAGTTAGATTCTGCAATCTGTGCTCTTAACCACTATTCTGGACTAATTTTAAAGTCATTTAACCTCTCTAGATTTTAATTATTAACAGAGAAATTTATTAAATATTAATATACCAGCCAATGAATGGTTGGAAGAATTAACAAACAGAAGTATGCATAAAGTTTGTATACATTAGGTATTATTACTTTCATTGTTATCATTAATATCACTGATACTGTCAACCATTAAATATCACTTGTATACCAAGAAAAATAAAATATTGTAGTTACAAAAACACATGGCTGGGTAATTGATAATGTTAGTTAGCTGTGACTTTTAAATTATTACTTTTTCTAGACTTTATGAATGACTTTGGGAAAATAATTTCTTGTCACGTTTTTGAACTTCGTTCTCTCATCTTACAAGTGGCATTTGTTGCCTGTCCAACTCTATTCACCAATTATAGAACTTGATATTATTCAGGAGATGTTCAGAGGGCTCTGGGGTGGTGATGGTGCAAGCAGATTTACAAGCCTTTTTCAGCTGAGGAGGGACAGAGTCTCCCCCTAGTGTTGGTCTTTGTGCAAAAGTATCCAAACCCCACTTCAGACTCTTCGTGTTCAGTTGCGTCCAACTCTTTGTGAACCCGTGGGCTGCAGCCCACCGGGCTCCTCCATCCATGTAATTTTCCAGGCAAGAATACTGGAGTGGGTTGCCATTTCCTACTCCATCAGACTTTTCACCAGGGCTTTTCATTTTCATCTGATTCTCACAACTGACGTATGACTTTTGGGAGTAAGAGTTCAGAGTCCCAATTCTATAGAATCATAGGCAGGGATTTATCTAGCATATTAAGTGTTTTATATGAGCTATGGATGAATGTGGCCACACATTGTCAAATAGCTATATATTCACACACATGTTCTGCCCACTTTTCTTTTAACCATTTCATTTTAAGATGTTGATCTTTCATCAGTTCAAGATTAATAGTAATTACAATCCAGGAATGGATTGACTTGAACAACACTGGATAAGAAAGGAAATTAGTTTTCAATGGGTACCTACTAAGTGACAAGTTCCTTAGCAATCATCATCTTTTCAGTCCACATAATGAGTTTTAGGGCATGTACATGTAGATATGAGGACTAAGGTTCATAGAGCTTTAGGGGCTTATCCAGTTATGACACAACAAATACATGATAGCCGTAGCCTTCAAGCTCAACTCCAAGGCTGTATCCTGTCCCTTACATCTGCTGCCCTCTAACTCTCAGGAGGCCCAATATGGCATCTCAGCTGTTCAAGCCTTCACCAAGTAGAGGCCGATACCTTATGTTTCTCTGGACTTTTTCTTTCCTTCAGTTAACTTACCAGTTCTAGCTTTGGAGGCTCTGTTCTTTTATATTTAACTGATAAATTGCCAGTGTTACTATTTATAGATAGTATTTTGGTTTATGAATAATATATTTTTTTGATTCACATGCATTTGAAAGACGTAATTATTACTGTGCTGAATGGTGATTGGTCATATATGGTAAACAGTTGACATATATGACTAATAGATATGAATTTCCAGAGCCTAATAAGGTTTCTGATTTTGCTTTCTACATATTTGGCCACTTATAATAAACATCTATAGAATTTCCAGGTTCCAATTCCTATCATTTTTTAAATTTACATTTTTATTTTTTTGACCATATCTGCTGTACAGCAAAGTGACTCAGTTATACACATGTAGACATTCTTTTTTTATATTCTTTTCCATTATGGTTTATCATAAGACATTGAATATAGTTCCCTGTGCTATACAGTACCTTGTGGTTTATCCATCCTATATTTAATAGTTTACATCTGCTAACCCCACACTCCCACTCCTTCCCTGCCACTTGGCAATCACAAGTCTGTTATCTATGTCTGTGCGTCTGTTTCATAGATACGTTCCTTTGTGTCATATTTAAGATTCCACATATAAGTGATATCATATGGTATTTGTCTTTCTTACTTTACTTAATATGATAATTGCTAGTTGCATACATGTTGCTGCAAATGGTATTATTTCATTATTTTTTATGGCTGAGTAGTATTCTATTGTATACATGTATGGTGTATAAATAATATCCTTAGTATCTTCATCTAAAATGGTGGTGCCATAGATAGAACTGTAGGGAATTAGAGCTGGATGGGGCATTATTTAAAACATTCTTGTTTTAAATAACCTTAGTGTGTGGAGATCAAATCTTTTGAAACCTGGGTTTGTGATGGCAAGATAATGAAAGCGATGCTTACTGGTAAAAAAGAAGTAGTCTTGCTATGTCATAAATCACAGCTTTTCCATTGTATACGTAGAGCCTGCTCAGCCAAGATTTATGATGTGTCTACGTATTATCTTGTATTTTCCTATAATTTAGTATTTAACTGGCAGTAGGGGAGTGAGGGGAAAGGGAAGAGGGGAGATGTTTGGCAATTGGCCAATTCTGTGAGCAGGTTTTGGTTTTTGTGGTTCTGTATTTCAGTGAATAAAATATCCCATTCGTGTAGCCTGGACTGTTATAAGCTGGCATTGAGTGATGGCCAATTACAAGTTATTCACATTTGGATCGATATCCCAGACATGAGCTCATTAACCCCCAATCCCATTATCTCACACATGTGGAGCAGATTGTTTTTAATATGATGACATTTTCACTGTCTACAAACCTGACTTCTGATGTAGTAAAAAGCCCCAGCAGATAGGAGCAGAAATAAGCAGCTGTGTTGATATCTACACAATAAGTGAAATAACATGTACAAATTAATAGATGCCTGCTTGTACTACTTAGGGGTTCAACTTGAAAGTTAGTGACCTTGGCCTCATCTTTTTCCCCAGCACCTTAAGATTCCAGCTCATCCTGGCATCTAGAAACCTCTCTTCTTTTCATATCTGTAGATTAAGAGTCCCTGTCTCCGGGAAGTTTCTTTATTTTCCAAGACATTGGTTTTAGGCCCGCTGATACTGTGGCTTTTAGCTATTTTAATCTTCTTTGTACATCTCCATAACAATTTTAATTAATGAGCAGACTTTCTTTAGAGATAGAATGCTCATACCTCCTAAAGATAAATCATCCCAGCTATTAGAATCATTTATTCACATGCTATCCCATTTTCCATCTCTGCAGGAACAGGCAAATTTTTCTTCAAACCATTATCTTTACAGCTAATGAATTGAATCCAAAATTAACTCTGAATTACATGGCTGCATCTCATACTTGTCCTTTGTTTAGGGGGTCCTCTTTAAGGTTGGCTGCCTGATCATCCCTTTTGTAGTTCTCAAGAAAGGGGGGAAGCTTAGTATTTTTACTAAAAATACTTAATTAAAATAATCAGACTGTTGTCTTCCAGTCTCTCCCATGATACCATCTCCAGTGGTTCAAAATTTAAATTTAAATGTCACAACATTTAGTATTACAGAATTATGTTTCCCCTGGCTATAAAATGGAGGAGAATATATACCCAGCCTACTCACATAACTATTGTGAATATTAAGTGCATTTGCAAAGTGTAAAATGCTAAGCAAAACATATATGCCTTTATCAGTGGTTCTCACCTTAGGGTGCTTTGCCCCCATTAGAACCTTTAGCGATGTCTGGAGACATTTTAGGATGTCAAAACTTGGTAGAGGGACATGCTGCTGGCATCTAGTGGGTAGAGGACAGGGATGCTGCTAAACATCCTATAACACACAGAACAGCTCCCACAACAAAGAATTACCTGGTCCCAAATGGCAGTAGTACCAAGGTTGGAAAACCCTGAATTAAAAGACTCTGATATAAAAAGCACAAACTGAAGCTTGCTCAGTAGTCATCCTCTCTCTCCTCCTCTCCCACGTGCAGTGGTGCTTATCAATACTTTCCTAAATAGTTTTCTCTCTTGTGGGCAAGCTGAATGAGGGAACAAAATGCTAATTGAAAGCGTGACTGCTTCACAAGGTTAGTAGGCAGAGGGAGCAAATTTGACAAACATACTTTTAATATTATTAATTAACAGATATCAGGTAGATAATTTTTGGTTGCTGGAAGGGTCCGGATGAGCAGTTATTCTATGTTTTGACTTCCATGTTCTGGTTTATCTTTGATAGAATACCTAGATCTTAAAGAAAACATCCTCAAACCCAGGGTGGTGGTCAGAGGAATCTGTTTCACCTTCTATAGGTCAGTGACTAACTCATCAAGACAAACAGTGTCTAATCTCTTTCCCTGTTAGTTGCTATTTTAATAGCAATGATAGCATCTATTGAGCAATTATATGGTTCAGGCACTTCACATACATTATTTTGTCTTCACAATAACCTGAAAAAGAGTTATATCATATTAGTCAAAATTTTAGATAAATTTAGAAATAAAACTTTCTGCAGTTGACGCTCACTTCTGCTGCTTGTTCAGTTCTCCTGAAATGGTCAATCAGTCAATCAATATTTGCTCAGAAGTTTCTATCTGCAGAGCATTTTGAAAATTCAGAGAGACTTCTTTCAAGAAACATGAGCTTTGGCTTGAACACTACAGCCCAGAATTTTAAACTGTGTAGTGAGACCTCCCTGGTGGTCCAGGGGCTAAGATTCTGTGCTCCCAATGCAGGGGACTTGTGTTCGATCCCTGGTCAGGGAACACGATCCCACATGCGACAACATGCTTCAGTTAAAGATCCTGTATTATGCAATTAAGATCAAAGATCCTGCATGCTGCAACTAAGATACAGCCCAGCCAAATAAATACATAAATATTTTTTAGAAACTGCATAGCTAATACATTCTCTCTCTGCATATTTTGTAATGATCCTGTAACATTCCAAAGAGCAATAAAATTATTTCTATTTAAAATACACAATAGAAATTAATAGTAGCTCAAGAAAGCCATGTAAAATACAACTTACTACAAAGTGGCAATAATAAACCAAATAATAGCTCATATTAATTGAATACCTCTTGTGTATCTGGTATGGTTCTAAGCCTTTTACAAAAATGAACTTATTTAATGATCACAACAGCTCTATGAGATTAATCCAATCTTTAGTCCTGTTTTGCAAATGAGGAAACTGAGGCACAGAAAAACCAAGTAGTCTAATGTCACAGAGCTAGTATTTGGTTTAGTCCGGACTTGACTTTCAAATAGTCTAAGATCAATAATTTTTCTGCGTATGATTAGAATCCATTTCCACTGCATTTTGTAGACAAACTCTTCATGTGGAAAAAAGGTTTTTCTCTTTTGTGTATGATCAGAGGAGAGAGGGTGTAAGAGGTTAGAATAGATGTGCATTTCATTGGTCATTCAACGTGCATTCTCAAACACCTGCCACATTCAGGCAGTGTTCTGGGGACACAAGACACACAACGTCTTGGCTTCCATGGAGTTTACATCTCAGTGGTGGAAGTCATCAGAAGCAAATAAAGTGGGACAATGTGGGGAACACAGCATTTGACCCTTAGGGATATAACAAATTGGGGGTTTAGAGAGTTGTATGAAATGTATATTTTGTAATCAAGTAAAGTGTTACTTTGATAGATAACAGGAAGAAAAGTGTTCTAATGTCAAACCCATCCCTGATGCTGTATTATTAAAAGAAGGAAATTAAACTTAATGGCACCAAAGGGAAAATGGTAAAAACGATTTTCTGGTCACGTGTTATTAGCCATAATAAAATAAATAGAGGGATGGTAAGTGGGGGAAAGGACTGGGTTATTCATATCCTCAAGGCATAGCAGTTTGCAGGAGATGAAAGCTGCTTCTTCTTACCAGCTTAACTCTTTCCTGGGCTTTACGTAACACCCAAAAATGTATTTGTGGGTTTGGTATTCCTGGGGGCATAAAGTCCACCTTAAATGATTCTCATACAAGCCTCAGAGTTATTTTCTGTTGTCCTTGGAGACAGAAAATAAGCTTTTACCTCTCTTCTGGATTCATTTTCAAAAATGATTCTTGGAAATGAGTTTTCCTTAGACACATTTATATATAATGACAGGCTAATATCTTATACACCATTACTGTATGTAATAACAGTGTGACAAAACCGACAAGAACTAGACTATAGATGTAAGGCACTTAGCTGTGGAGGGAGAGTTATCCAGCAGAAAGGATGAGCAGCATCATGCTGTGTGGTGTCTTAATGGTTACTAAGTGATGAATGTGGACATCTCCTGAGGCAAAACTTCAAATAATTGAAATTTGTCCTTATGGCCCTACTTTTCTTCTCTGACACATGCTTTTTCACTGCCGTGCCCTCCCTGACATGGAGAAAAGTCCTAGTGCAGAGACCTGACACTTAGTAGATGATCAATAGCTATCACAGAATGGACAGATGGACTCGTTCACTGTAGGGGATAAGGAGCTTTCATATCACCTGTTTAAGTTTGGGACAGTGCTTATGGCAGGAGTGAAGTGTTAATGATGGGATTTTAGGGATTAGGAAGTGGATGATTTCAAATGGAAAGGACTTCTTTCCAGTACCCTTCAGCTCCTTGTGCAGCGTAGCTCTGGGGAGGAGAGGTCGAGTGAGCAGACTGAAGCTGGGCTGTCTTGGATTGCATCCCAGGCTCACTTTCTAGCTATGTTGTCTGGTGCATTTTCCTTGGTTGTGATATGGGGCTCATCAACCTATCTACCTCATAGGGTTGTTTTGCGGATCAAATGAGTTAATTCCCATAGAGCCTGCCATATAGTTAGAGCTTGGCTCATATTGCCTCCTCAGTTGCATTGTATGTCAAGAGGATTCATGGATGATGAAGGTTCCAAAGAGAGTGAGCAGTGAAGAGGGAGCTCTTCCTACCTGCAACCAGCACAGGACTTGTGCTGCACCCTCTCTCCCTCCCCTTCTTGTAAGAGCCCAGTTACACAGCAAGTCATTTTCTCCCCACTGGAAAGAATAAGGACCATCTCCTCTTACTTGTCCCTTGCTCATGCTACTCCACTCACACTGCTTCCTTCTTTTCCTCAAACACACCATACATGAGCCCCAGCTCCACTACACCCCAAAGCCGGGCCTCATACTAGCTATTTCCTCTGCCAGGAATGCATTTCCCAAGACATCCCTGGGGCTGATTCCTTCACGCCTTCAGGTTTGTGCTCCAATATCACCTTCTGCTTGAGTCTTACTCTGACCCCCCTGTAACAGCTGCACCCCCTCTTACCCTCACTGTTCCTAATACCATTTACCCTGCTTTTTAAATAATTTTATTTTTTATAGTTGATTTACAATGTTGTATTGTGTTAATTTCTGCTGTACATCAAAGTGATTCAGTTATACATATATATTATATATATATACATACATTCTTTTTCATATTCATTTCCATTATAGTTTATTACAGGATATTGAATATAGTTCCTTGTGCTATACAGTAGGACCTATATTATTTATTATGCTTATTGCTTATGTATTAGGAAGTAGGAAGTAAGTTCCTACAGGGCAGGGATTTTTGCATTTTGGGTTCATGATGTATCCCAGGCGCTGTGACAACAGTCAGCCATATAATAGGCACTGGACAAATGTTTGGTGAATAAACGAATGAATGAATTACAAAACAGTTGCAAGTCAATAAAAATATAAAGTAAAAGGAGAGCCCTTGCAATCACCTAAGCTAGAAAATCTGGGGTTCATCTTTGAATCCTTCCCTTTATTTCCATATCCAGCTAATCATGAAGCTCTGAGATGTCTGCCTCTGAAACATCCTCCAATTCACATGCTTCGCTCCATTTCAAAACCTGCTGCTTCATTCATTCTTACCAGCTTCTCTAATCCCAATATTCTGTCTTCTCTTTCAGTTCCTTGCTACATTCTGACTCAAGGATTGTTTATGTAAAATGCAGATTTGTTTATGTCACTGCGGTGCTTAAAAACTTTCAATGCCTCCCTACCGACGCAGGATAAAACCCAAATGGGCTCTAACCTAACAACTCTGCCACTAACAAGCCCTGTGAGAAAGGCAGAATAATCACCCTCCAAGTACCACACACAGAAAGATATCCATGCTGTAATCCCAAGAACCTGAAAATATGTTAGGCTGCATGGCAAAGGGGAATTAAGATTATAGATAGAACTAAGATTGCTAATTAATTGACATTAAAATAAGGAGATTATCCTTATCTGGGAGGGCCTAATATAATCACAAGAGTCTTTAAAAAGTGGAAGCATGAGAGGGAAATATGACTACAGATAAAGGTCAAGAGTGATGTAATAGGGACTTTACTGGTGGTCTAGTGGTTAGGAGTCTGCCTGAGACACAGGTCTAGTGGTTAGGAATCTGCAGGAGACACAGGTGCAATCCCTGGTCTGGGAGGATCCCAGATGCTGCAGAGCATCTAAGCCCATGCACCACAAGTACTGAGCCCAGGTGCCGCAACTACTGAATTTCAGTCAGCTCGCCTAAAGCCTGCGCTCCAGAAACCAATGAGAAGCCAGCACACCACAGTGAAGACTAGCCCCCGCTGACCACAACTAGAGAAAAACCCACACACAGCAATAAAGACCCAGCACATCCAAAATAAAGAGTGATGCAATATGATAAGTTGACGGTCTAGCTTTAACAATGGAGGCCACCACCCAGAAGCTGAAAGGCAAGGAAACAGATTCACCCATGGAGCCTCCAGTAAGGTATGCTGCCCTACTGACACCTTGATGTTAATGGAGTGAGATCTGTATCAGAATTCTGAATCAGAATTCTGACCTCTAGAACTGTAAGATAGTAAGTTGTATTGTTTTAAGCAACCAAATTTTGGGCAATTTGTTATAGCATGAATGGAACATACTGTAACTTTTTTTTTCTTGCCTCTTTGGGTTTAGCTCTTTGAGGCTATACTGTAAAATGGGAAACATGATACCAACCTTTTAAGGCTATTGTGAGCATTAAAGATGATGCCATTGACTCCAGAACAGTGTGGGAGTTGAGGCAACAATCCTCTATGAAATTGAAAATCTATGTGTAATTTTATAGTCAGCCCTCTGTATCTGAGTTTCCACACCCATGGATTCAACCAACCATGGATCATGTAGTGCTATGATACATATCATTGGAAAAAAGTCTGTATAAGTGGATCCTCACCATTCAAACACATGTTATTCAAGGGTCAACTGTATTTGCAAAATGCCTAACCATGCCCTACACATAGCAAGTGCTGAGTAAATGATAGCTTTTAACTCTCACCATCATTTCCTTCCAAGCCACGTTGTCATTTTCCAACCCATCATTCACTCCTTGATATACTTACAGGAAATGCTTTCCTAGTGAACTTCTCATCCTTTAGGACTCAGCTTAATAATTCCCTCGATGGACAAGTCTTTTCACATCCCACTTCCATACCAGGCAAATATGATCTGCTCTCTGCTTCCTCAACTCCATGATGGTACACCAACCATGTGCGGTATGTTTTACTATTCCTAGAGGCTTGGATGAAGATGAGGCAAGGAAAGTGCCCAGGGTACAAAATTTAAGGAGACACTCATTCTCCAGTTTGTGCCAGTGTCTGTGTACCTCACCCTAGTCCTCCTGGTTAGTCTCATTTTATTGAGGAGGAAACCCAGGTGCAGGAGATGAAGTGTCTTGCTATCAGGTGGCAAAGGAGAAAAGGTCTATGTTTTGTCTTTACTACCCACAAGCTCTTAGAATAGATCCTGGCACACAGATGATGCTCAAGAATGAATTAAGGTGGTATTAATAAGATGGGTAGCAAGTTGACCTCATATTGGATGTTGTAAAAATGATGATGATGATGATATTAGTAAATATCCAACCTCTACTGCATGTACTCTAAGTGCCCTGCATACATCTCTCCTTACAGCAACTGAATGAGTTAGGCACTATTGAAATTTGTCTCACTCAGAATAAGAAAAGGCTAGTCATCCACCTAACATTTAGCTCTAAAGTTTCAAGGATCTAAATGTGTTTCAAAAATCTCTCTAAGGAGGACAGGACTGTCTGATGTCAGCAGGGCTGAAGCAGGAATGAAATATTTGAGGAGGCATTGAAGCTGAAGGAGACAAACTCAGCATAGCAGACATGTCAGCCGCGTTCTCGTGAAGTGTGTTTACTCATCTGTTAGGAGTTCACTCTAATGCAGCTTTACTTTTGGTGTAATAAACTGTATTAACTTTATGCTTGAGTGAGTTATCTCTCAAAATAGAAAAATGTGTATTTCCAGGAGTCTTCTTTCATTTACACATAGAAGTCTATGTGAGTTTAAAAAATGGATTTTAAGAGCCTCAGTGATGGCTAAGAAATTGCTATTTCAGTCTTGAAAATTGCCTTTTCTACCAGAAACACCAAGCAAGAAATCATACCATCTGATTTTTCTGGGTTGGAAAAACTCACTCAGACACTGAGATAGCCTCTGAAGTTTGATCCCCTTTCCTCTTGACAGTATGATAAAAATTAAATCTCAAGTTTCATTATCAGAATATCTAATACAGAGGATAACACTAGAACCCAAATTGTATCATTACTTTACAAGAAAGAAGGCACCCAAGGGTTCTTATTTCCTTTATGGTGGTGAGATTCAGATAATTCTATTGAAGAGTGTGGTGGAAACTAGGCCTAAATAAGCTTATGAGTTTAATATTAGCTTCCTGTATGCAAAGAGGTTAATCTCCTATCTTTAGACCACAGATATGTTACTTAGGTTTGATGACAAACAGCTACAACGATTTGTCTATCTCCCTGTAATTTGATTAGCCCAAGTTCTCCAACAATGCCCAATTATTCTTCCTCTTAAACAGCACAACTGTGGAAAGTCAAAGATCCTTCCCATCAAATTGTCTCCAGTTTGGGAAGAAGTATATTTTTCCAATGATTGTCTTTCGCCTGTGATTGCATATACTTGCTGTCAACATAATTTTTGATCACCTTGTGGTATCTGCCCCCTACTGGCCCTGCTTCTATTGCTTCATCCAAAGCATGTTTCTTTTTCCTTCTTTTTAAAAGCCCCTCTGACAATGCTGTAGGGTATAATGGACTTTTACTGAAAGGCAGGGACTCAGTGAGAAATTAAAGCATGGGACAGAATGTAATCCAAAAATGAATATTAGAATTTATGGTTTCCAAGTAGGATGTGGAAAGCTGGAAAGGATGTTGCTTCCATTCTACCAACAAGAAGAGCTTTAATAATTGACAAAACCATAAATTTTCTTGAATGTGTCAGAAAAACTGAGTTCTCAGAAGTCAAAGGAAAGCCAGGGTTCCCTAAGGAAAAGCAGGGTGCAGTTATGGCACAGATCAGGACCCACTGTGCCAGCAGGTAAGAAGAATTAAGTTAAATGTTGTAATGAACTGCTAGCAGCTAAGGATGGGTTAGTGTGACAATACAGAATGCCCAGGCGCTGCATGAGCAAGGAAAATCTATGTCTACTCATAAGCCCTTCTTTACCAATGCTCACAAGAAAGATTAAGTGTAGGTGGAAACCTGGAGAAAGGCAACATCTGTGATGCAGGATTAGAGGAGGAAAACAGTTCCTTCTATGGAAAAGCCATGAAGCTCTGCCTGGATCCTTTTTTATTTGGAAGGATGAAGTCATTAAGACCCTGGAGGGAGAGCCTGAAACCCCTTAAGACATTGTGAACACCTCTGTGGTTGAGGGGTTAGTAGGAGGGGAAAAAACCCTCCATTTCAAGGGAAGGGACAAGAAACCAACTGACCTAGGCCTGTAGAGGTCTCTTATACCTCATACCTGGGTAAGAGGTAGGATTATTAAAAAAGTCTTTCCTCTGAGATGCGTGGACATAGAGTTTGCTTAAGAGTGAGGCTGGATGAGGAGAAGGCGATGGCACCCCACTCCGATACTCTTGCCTGGAAAATCCCACGGATGGAGGAGCCTAGTAGGCTGCAGTCCATGCGGTCTCTAAGAGTCGGACACGACTGAGCGACTTCACTTTCACTTTTCACTTTCATGCATTGGAGAAGAAAATGGCAACCCACTCCGGTGTTCTTGCCTGGAGAATCCCAGGGATGGAGGAGCCTGGTGGGCTGCCGTCTATGGGGTCGCACAGAGTTGGACACGACTGACGTTACTTAGTAGTAGCAATAGCAGAGGCTGGATGAAGACAACAGTCTCCCTCTCCCCCTCCCCCACCTCCTCCCCAAAAGGTGAAAAGCACCAAGAAATAAGCAACAGCAGTCTTCTTGGGGATGGGCAGGCCCTTTCTAAGGTACAGGTCCAGAGATAAGACGTAAAGCTGAACATGAAGTTTTAGGAATGCTGAGAAAACCCCTCTGCCAAGCCAGTCTCCACATAAGTACAGGTGATGCTAGAGGAGTTTGAAAAGAGTGGCACATTGAAGATAATCAGAACAGAGATAAAATATAAACCTGGCTCAACCCCTGACTAGATTGACGATCTCCCTCTTAGCACCATGTCTACCTCCCTACCATGCACGTGCACACACACACACACAGCCCGAAGGCTGAGAAGGAGTCAAACTGTACTCACGTTCAAATTCCAGGCACAAATACTATTTACCTCAGTCTCTACTTTGTTATATATGATGTCCAGCATTCAGTGAAAAATTCCAAATATGCAAGAAAGAGAACTCACTCTTAAGAGACAAAATTATCAACACAGTCAGACTCATAAATGACTCAGATGTTGGAACTATTGAACAGAGAATTTAAAGCAATTATGACTAATATGGTAAAGGTTCTTTTGGAAATAATGCACAATATACACAATCAGATAGGGAGATCAGCAAACACATGGAAACTATAAGAAAGAGCCAAATGCAAAAAGAACTTGATCTATAGAATTTACCTAGACTGAATATAAAGAAAGAGAAGTGGGGAAAAAAGAAAACTATAAGAACTATCTAAGATCTCTGGAACAATATTAAACAATCTAAGATATGTAGGGTTTTTGGAGTCCAAGGAGAAGAGAGTGAGGATGAGATGGAAGAAATCTTTGAAGAGATAATGGCTGAGAATTTTCCAAAAACAGTGAAACAATTAAAGAAACCCAGAGAATGACCAAAGGGATAAATTCATATCTAGACCATCATATTCAAGCAACTAAAAATCAAAGATGAGAAGAAATCTCAAAGGCACCCAGAGAAATAAAATACATTACGTAGAGAAGAAAAAAATAAAAATTCACACGTTTTAGCTTGTTAGGGATGCCATAACAAAATATCACAGACTAGGTGGCTTAAAAAACAGAAGTTAATGGTCTCAATTCTAGAGGCTGTAAGGCCAAGATTAAGAGGCTGGTACAATTTCTTTCCTCCAGGATCTCTTGCCTTGGCTTTTACATAGTCACCTTCTTGCTATGTCTCACATGGTCTTTCCTCTAAGCATTTGCATCTCTGGGGTTTCTATGTCCACATTTCCTGTCATTTTAAGGGTGCCAGTAGAATTGGATTAGAGTCCACCCCAATGGCCTGATTTTAACTTTATTTTCAAATACAGTCACATTCTGAGATAATGAAGATTAGAGCTGCAACATATGAATTTTGGAGGGACATAATTCAGCCCACGACAATTGAGCCTTTAAAGTGCTGAAAGAAAAATAGTCAATCCAGAATTCAATGAAAGTATCAAAAAAAACAGAGAAGAAATAATGAAGCAAAGTGTTTTGGTGAACAAAAAAAAGCTGAGAGATTTCTTTGCTGGAAAACCTGCATTGCAGTATATGTTAAAGGGAGCTCTTGAAGTTGAAGGAAGATGATATCAGATAGAAACCTGGATCTACATGGAGAAGTGAAGATCTTAGGAAATGGTTAAAATGAAAGCAAATATGAAATACATTTTTCTTATTTTTAATTGCTCTAACAGGCAAATAGTGTCTGTAAAAATATAGCAATATAGTTTGGTTTAAAAGTAAGATATACGAAAACTTCTTTAAAAAGATGGGAGGAAAATTATGGGGGTATACTGTTGCAAGGTTAGGTTCTGATACTAAACATGAAGCAATCTTATTTAGAGTTGTATACATTATAAGCCCTGGGGTAACCACTAAAAATTTTCCAAAAATGCCAATTGTGGAGATATAAAGCAAGAAGAAAAATGCAGGAAAAAAGGAACCCAGAAGAGACAAAGCAAATAGAAAGCAGCTCGCAACATGGTTGACTATAGTCCAATCATATCATTAATTACATTAAATGTAAATGATCTGAATACACCAATGAAAAAACAAAGATTGGCAGAATGGATTTAAACAATGACCCAACTGTCTATAAGAAACTCATTTCAATAATAATGACATGGGTAGATTGAAAATGAAAGGGTAGAAAAAGACAAACCATGCAAACACTGATCAAAAGAAAGCTGCAGTGGTTATATTAATCTCATACAAAGTGAAATTCAGAACAAGGACTGTTTCTAGGGATAAAGAAGATTACGTGATGATAAGGGGCTCAGTGCATCAAGAAGGCACAAAAATGAAAGTGTTAGTTGTCCTGTCATGTCTGATTCTTTACAATCCCATGAACTGTAGCCTGCCAGGCTCCTCTGTCCATGGAATTCTCCAGGCAAGAAGACTGGAGCTACCAGGGATAAAGAAGAACATTACGTGATGATAAGGGATCCGTGCATCAAGAAGATGTAACCATCCTAAATGTGTATACACGTAATGATAGAGCCTTGAAAATTGATACAGCTAGAAGGATAAATAGGGAAATTTACAATTATAGTTGGAGGTTTTAGTAATCCTCTCTCCTCTATAATTGGTAGACCAAGGCAGCATAAAATTATTAAGGATATAGAGTACTGAAAGAACTCTATCAACTATGACCTAATTGACATTTGTTATACAGTAAACCCTTCATGGGAAATAGATGGGGAAACAGTGGAAACAGTGTCAGACTTTATTTTTTGGGGCTCCAAAATCACTGCAGATGGTGACTGCAGCCATGAAATTAAAAGACGCTTACTCCTTGGAAGGAAAGTTATGACCAACCTAGAGAGCATATTCAAAAGCAGAGACATTACTTTGCCAACAAAGGTCCATCTAGTCAAGGCTATTGTTTTTCCAGTGGTCATGTATGGATGTGAGAGCTGGACTGTGAAGAAAGCTGAGCACCGAAGAATTGATGCTTTTGAGCTGTGGTGTTGGAAAAGACTCTTGAGAGTCCCTTGGACTGCAAGGAGATCCAACCAGTCCATTCTAAAGGAGATCAGCCCTGGGTGTTCTTTGGAAGGAATGATGCTAAAGCTGAAACTCCAGTACTTTGGTCACCTTATGTGAAGAGTTGACTCATTGGAAAAGGCTCTGAAGCTGGGAGGGATTGGGGCAGGAGGAGAAGGGGACGACAGAGGATGAGATGGCTGGATGGCATCACTGACTCAATGGATGTGAGTTTGAGTGAACTCTGGGAGTTGGTGATGGACAGGGAGACTGGGTGTGCTGCAGTTCATGGGGTCACAAAGACTCGGACGTGACTGAGCGACTGAACTGAACTGAACTGAACTGAACTGAAACCCAATAACCTTCCCTGGTGGCCCAAGACAGTAAAGAATCTGCTTGCAATGTGGGAGACCTGGGTTCCATTCCTGGGTTGGGAAGATCCTCTGGAGGAGGGCATGGCAACCCACTCCAGTATTCTTGCCTGGAGAATTCCATGGACAGAGGAGCTTGGCGGGCTGCAGCCCATAGGGTCGTGAAGAGGAGGACACGACTGAGTGATGAAGCACAGCACAAACCCAACAGCAGCAGAATACATGCTTTTCAATTGCATGTGGGACATTCACCAAGATAGACTATATTCTGGGCCATAAAGCAAACCTTTAAAAATTTAAAATAATTGAAATCATACAAAGTAAGTTTTCTGATCATAATGGAAATAAATGAGAAATCAACAATAGAAAAATATCTGGAAAATCCCCAAATATTTGCAGTAAATCAACACACCTCTAAGGAATCCATGTATGGATCAAGGAGAAGGTCATAAGGAAAATTAGAAAATATTTTTATTTGAATAAAAGTGAAAATAAAGTATATAGAAGTTTGTGGAATGCACCCACAGCAGTATGTAAAGGGAAATATACAGCATGTAATTATCAATAACCACATTTTCCCTGTTTTTCTTTCCCTATCATTTTGGCCATGACCTCCGATACTGTATCAAGTAGCAGGTAACACCGGTGTCTTTACCTTGTTCCTGATAGTAAAAAGTATGACTCTAAAAGTCCTTCGTTAAATATGACGTTGTGGGTTTTGGCATAAAATTTTTACCAAGGATGTTTTTTACTATTCATAGCTTGTTATCACTATTATTTATTTTTTATCTTAGTGGGCATTAACTTCATCAAATGTTTTTCTGTATCAATTGAAAGTGGAAGTCACTGTCATGTCCGACTCTTTGTGACCCCATGGACTGTAGCCTTCCAGGCTCCTCTGCAAGGAATTCTCCAGGCAAGAATACTGGAGTGGATAGCCATTCCCTTCCCCAGGGGATCTTCCCAACCCCAGGGATGGAACCCAGGTCTCCCACATTGCAGGCAGATTCTTTACTTCCAAGTCACCAGGGAAGCCCAAATTGAGATAATCACATTATTTCCCCTTTAGTAATGTCACAAATTACAATAATATGTTTTCTTATATTGATTTTCTGATAGTGTTCCTTACATTCTTGGCTATGATACCTTGTTTTGATGTATTTTATTGTTTATTCTATAATTTTATTATGCAACGAATTAATCCATTTTATGTATTAGACACATCTAACATTGTAGAATTTGCGACTCATATTTTATTTAGGGTTTTTGTACCTACGTGCAGAGGTAAAGTGGAACCATAATCTTATTTTTGTATTCTCCTTTCTGTCTTCCTCTTTAGCTGTCACCATCTTGTCATACTCATTTTTTCCAACAAACTTGCTTCTCCGTCTTCTTTCTTCCTCAAATCTAAAAATCTTTCTTCTTGGAATTTTGGTACAAGCAGAAAATGTTTCTTAGTTATTATGCTGAGAAATTTAGTTTCCTTAACCTCAAGTCTCATTCCAAGACAAACCCAATGTGTTGTCATTCACAGTCAAAATCCCATTAATGTGTTTCCCTAGGTTTCTTTTTTAAGCTCTCCAAAGAACCAGTGGAAGCTTTGAAATGACAGCTTGTCTTTAAATACTTCAAAATTCAAGATCGTATTTAAGAACAGGCTCAGGTTGGAGAACTTTTGCTTTTCTTTCCAATTTACAGTCACTGGAAGTGGAAGGGACACCAGATTTTATCCATTTCCAGAGCAAATACTTGGAGGTGTGCCCTGACCATTACATCACAAACAAGTTGGTCATTTAAGTGGAAAAAGGATATAATGAGGAAAGCAGTCAAATGGCTGAGCTGAAAGACTAGTGTTTCCATTTCTTTAAAAGAAAAAAATTTTTTGTCTTTCATTTCTTGAATGGAGTGCATTCATTCATTCTTCCATTTAACAAGTATTTTAGGGCCTACTATGTGTCAGGCATTTTTCTAAGGCTGATGCTAAAAAGCAGAGAACAAAACAATAAAGGAACTGGCTTCATGGAGTTTACCATGGAGTGAAAGAGACAGACTCCAACATATACATACATAGTTTAAAACAAGGTAGTCATAAATGCTAGTGAGGAAAAAATGGTAAAGAAACAAAAAAAGTGGCATCAAATGTGTTTATGAAATATGGTTTAGAAAGGTCTCTCTGAGGCCTTCTTTTTTAGTCCTTAGTCTACTCCTTATTACATATCTTTCCTTCATCTCTAAGGAGTTGACATTTGAGCCAATACCTGAGTGAAGTGAGGTAGCTCGCCATACAGATGTCTGATTGAAGAATTGTCCAGGTGGAAGGAAGGAGATGTACCCTGATGTGAATGTATACTTGACTCTTGTAAGGAACAAGAACGTGGGGAGTGTGGCTGGAGCAACGTGGGAGAGGAGAGATGCAGGGTAATTGGGTCTGACACACAGGCTGGGGCCAGATGGTGTCGGACCTTGTAGGCTCTAACAAGAGGTTTTGAGGGTGCCTGTTTTCTCTGAAATGTCTTGGGGGACTATTCCTGGACATTTACAAACAGGAACATGCTTAAATGTAGTCTCCAGTGGAGTCTCTGGGTTTGGGGGCCGTTGTTTTTTTTGTGTGTTTTATTGTTACAAGAATGCCTTTGTGCGGGTACAAGGGTCAATTATATGACCTGGATAAATGCTCAGATTCATTGCTGGCCCTGCAAGTACCCTAGGAAGGCAGAGGCCTGGGATCAATGTAGGTAAGGGCTGCTTCAGGGGAATTTGGATGAATAAACGGGGTCACTCTGGAATTGAAAAAAAAACATTATTTTTTTTCATCCACATTACTACTGGTTTCCCTCTTTTAGCAAAAGAGACATCTGTTTCTATGTGTAGAAAAAGGCTTAAGGCTCTGAATTATAGTGTGGTAATTCATGCTTAACTGTTTGAATGGCTGCATAGCCCTCAGCCCTGAATCTACTAATGCATAAGGTATTAATTATTAGACTATAGTTCACACTGTGTGAGTTCTTACTGCTTATGCTTCTTGTAGGATACAGATAGCTGGGAACATATAGTGCCTTTGAATGGCCAGCGTACTCACCGAAATAACATTAGGTAAGCAGTTCTGCACTGAAGAAGAGAGAGTAAAGAGAAATAACAAAATGGCCTTTGAGACACAGGGATTCTTTCCCACAAAGTGCATTAACTAATTGACAGGGGTGGCAAAGGTACACGGCACACTCATATGAGAATTCTCTATAGAAACTTTAGTTCCTCTAGTAAGGAAAAGGCCTTGTAAACAAAACGTATAATCTTTAAAAGAGGTTATAAAAAGCATTGACATTTGCCTGTGAATTCACCTATAGATCTGTCAGGCCTTTTGTGATGGATTTGGGAAACCTATTATTTTGTCTTAGCTTACGGAAAAAACTGTGGTATCTTTTGATGGTTCAAAAATTAGAACTTGTGAAACCATGGGAATAATACGAATTGGTAGAAAACAATAACATTCTCACAGCTGGACCATCTGGTAGATTATTCAGACACGACCGTGTACATCACTGAATGGCTCTCATAAAACACCAGATGAAGGTAAGAGCTGGCATCTACTTCTAATCGTCCAAGGCTTAAATTGTCTTTAGTTTCTAAGTTCTGAAATAAGGACTTCCTTTGCACTGGTCGCAGCATCTTCCAAAATGTAATCTTTTAAAACAAATTATGATGCCAGTAAACTTTAGGATGAGAACTTGACATCATTGTCAGTAAAATGTGTTCTTCATATAAATGTCATGTACTCTCTTATACACTGCATTAAGAACACCTTCTGCTTTTATTTATCTTGTTTTTTAAAGCTCTTCTTTCTTTAGCAACTCCTTTGTTATGTTACTATTATATAGAAGTCACTGTTCTAGATGTTTTGTATAGTCAACAAACAGGTATTTATTAAGGGTCTCCTGGATGACGAAGGGCCTGGGGATGCAGCTGTGCACCAAACAGACTAGATCCCCGCCCTATGAAGTAGTTATTTTTAGCATTATTTTGTAGGTGAAGAAGCAGAAGCCCCGTGCATTTAAGTAATTTGCTTTAAGTGGCAGAGTCCTGAGGAGCTGTCTGCTTTGAAAACCCATGTTCTATCCATTATGTTTTGTTCTCTTGCTTGGTTTAATGCCTACAGTCTTTGAGATTCAATACTATAATTCACCTTTGGGACACTCTGAACACCATAAAGCATACTGTTTGTGAAAGTGTCAGTCGTTCAGTCGTGTCTGACTCTTATCGACCCCACAGGACTGCAGCCCACCGGGTTTCTCTGTCCATGAAATTCCCAAGGCAAGAATACTTGAGTTGGGAGTCATTCCCTTCTCCTAGAGGGAAAGCATAGGCAGAAAGCTGTCATTAAATGCAGCAATATTTGGGGGGGTGGAATTTGTCTCCTAGAGGAATGGAAATAAAAACAAAAATAAGTTGGACCTAATTAGATGTAAAAGCTTTTTGCACAGCAAAGGAAACCATGAACAAAATTAAAAGACAACCTGCAGACAGGAAGAATATATTTGCAAATGTAGCTGCAGACAAGAGATTTATTTCTAAAATACACAGACAGCTCATACAGCTTAATAACAAAAAAACAAACACCCAATCAAAAAATGGGCAGAAGACTTAAACAGGCATTTCTGCAAAGAAAATATACAGATGGCCAACAGGCACATGAAAAGGTGCTCAATAATGTTAATTATTAGGGAAATACAAGTCAAAGCTAAATTGAGGTATCACCTTGCACCAGTCTGAATGGCCATTATTAGAAAGTCTACAAATACTAAGTGCTGAAGAAAGTGTGAGCAAAGAACCCTTCTACACTGTTGGTGGGAATGTAAATTGGTACAGCCACTGTGGAGAGAACAGTATGGAGGTTCCTTAGAAAACTAAAAATAAAGCTACCATATGATCCTGCAGTCCCACTCTTGGGCATATATCCAGAGAAAACTTTTAATTCAGAAAGACCCAGGTACCCCAATGTTCATAGCAGCACTGTTTACAATAGCCAAGACATAGAAGCAACCTAAATGTCCACTGACAGATAAAGAAGGACAAATGGATAAAGAAGATGTGAGATATATGTATATATTCCATTCCATTGTATATATATTCATAATGGAATATTATTTGGCCATAAATATATATATATACATATATATATACACACACATACATACATGTATATACTGAAATATTATTTGGCCGTAAAAAGAATGATATAATGCCATTTGCAGGAACATGGATAGACCTACAGATTATCATGCTAAGTGAAGTAAGCCAGACAAGGAAAGGCAAATATTATGTGATATCACTTATATGTGAAATCTTTAAAAAATGATACAAGTGAAGTTATTTATAAAACAGACTCACAGACATGGAAAACAAATTTATGGTTACCAGAGAGAATAGCAGGAAGAGAGTTAAATTAGGAGTTTTGGGATTAATATAGGCACACTATTGGATCTAAAATAAGCAACAAGGACCTACTGTATGGTACAGGGAACTGTATTCAATATCTTACTGTATATATATATATACACATATATTTATATATATATATATGACATATATATATACACATATATGTCAGTCGGAGAATATAATAATATTGGATTATATTTCTTGAATGTGGGATTATGAAGGAGACTATCTTATTCTTAAGATAAACTTGCTGAAGTATCTAGGGTTATATGCCATGATTTCTGCAATTTAATTTTAAATTTATTTTGATTCAGCTCAAAATGTGTGTCTGTGTATGGAGAGAGAGCAGATTAAGCAAGCAAATGTGACAAAACTGCAATAATCTGGGTAAAGGGTGTAAAGATTTTTGTATATTATTCTTTTAACATTCTGTGTGTTTGAAAATTTTCAAGAGTAGAAGTTGAGAGGAAAATAAAAACACTGGAGTTTTAAACAGATGGAGTAAAGCAGCAATGCAATGCTTCTGGTAGCAAAGCTAAGCAAAGATTGGATTCCTTCCTTTTGTTCTAGAAGAAGGTGCCTACTCCAAAGTCCCTAAATTGGCATGTCTTCACTTCTATTGATGAACAGAGTTTAATTAATGTCTCTGAATCCAAATCTCTAGGAAGTAGAACCTAATTAATCTAACTTTGGTTCCAATTTCAGTCTAGTTCTGGATGAATCACTGGTAATCAAGGTGTTTGGATCTTTTTTTAGTTAGCAGAATCATGTGGTGGGGCATGTCCCTGAACACGAGAGGGAGGTTGAAGGTACTTGCTGGTCAGTCTCCATGGAAGGGGCCCTGTGTGACAGAAGGGGAAAAAGTTTCACTGGCATAAAAGATGAGTACAAGTTTGCCAGTTCAGTTCAGTTCAGTCGCTCACTCGTGTCCGACTCTGTGACCCCATGAAGTGCATCATGCCAGGCCTCCCTGGCCATCACCAACTCCCAGAGTTCACTCAAACTCACGTCCATCGAGTCGGTGATGCCATCCAGCCATCTCATCCTCTGTCGTCCCCTTCTCCTCCTGCCCCCAATCCCTCCCAGCATCAGGGTCTTTTCCAATGAGTCAACTCTTCACATGAGGTGGCCAAACTACTGGAGTTTCAGCTTTAGCATCATTCCTTCCAATGAACACCCAGGGCTGATCTCCTTTAGAATGGACTGGTTGGATCTCCTTGCAGTCCAAGGGACGCTCAAGAGTCTTCTCCAACACCACAGTTCAAAAGCATCAATTCTTCGGCACTCAGCTTTCTTCACAGTCCAACTCTCACATCCATACATGACCACTGGAAAAACCATAACCTTGACTAGATGGACCTTTGTTGGTAAAGTAATGTCTCTGCTTTTGAATATGCTATCTAGGTTGGTCATCCCTTTTCTTCCAAGGAGTAAGCGTCTTTTAATTTCAAGGCTGCAGTCACCATCTGCAGTGATTTTTAGGCCAAGAAGATAAAGTCTGACACTGTTTCCACTGTTTCCCCATCTATTTCCCATGAAGTGATAGGACCAGATGCCATGATCTTCATTTTCTGAATGTTGAGCTTTAGGCCAACTTTTTCACTCTCCTCTTTCACTTTCATCAAGAGGCTTTTTCGTTCCTCTTCACTTTCTGCCATAAGGGTGGTGTCATCTGCATATCTGAGGTTATTGATATTTTTCCCGGCAGTCTTGATTACAGCTTGTGCTTCTTTCAGCCCAGCGTTTCTCATGATGTACTCTGCATAGAAGTTAAATAAGCAGGGTGACAATATACAGCCTTGAGATACTCCTGTTCCTATTTGGAACCAGTCTGTTGTTCTATGTCCAGTTCTAACTGTTGCTTCCCGACCTGCATACAGGTTTCTCAAGAGGCAGGTTAGCTGGTCTGATATTCCCATCTCTTTCAGAATTTTCCACAGTTTGTTGTGATCCACACAGTCAAAGGCTTTGGCATAGTCAATCAAGCAGATGTAGATGTTTTTCTGGAACTCTCTTGCTTTTTTGATGATCCAGCGGATGTTGGCAATTTGATCTCTGGTTCCTCTGCCTTTTCTAAAACCAGCTTGGACATCTGGAAGTTTACGGTTCATGTAGTGCTGAAGCCTGGCTTGGAGAATTTTGAGCATTACTTTACTAGCGTGTGAGATGAGTGCAATTGTGCGGTAGTTTGAGCATTCTTTGGCATTGCCTTTCTTTGGGATTGGAATGAAAATGGACCTTTTCCAGTCCTGTGGCCACTGTTGAGTTTTCCAAATTTGCTGGCATATTGAGTGCAGCACTTTCACAGCATCATCTTTCAGGATTTGAAATAGCTCTACTGGAATTCTGTCACCTCCACTAGCTTTGTTCATAGTGATGCTTCTTAAGGCCCACTTGACTTCACATTCCAGGATGTCTAGCTCTAGGCGAGTGATCACACCATCGTGATTATCTTGGTCGTGAAGATCTTTTTTGTATAGTTCTTCTGTGTATTCTTGCCACCTCTTCTTAATATCTTCTGCTTCTGTTAGGTCCATACCATTTCTGTTCTTTATTGAGCCCATCTTTGCATGAAATGTTCCCTTGGTATCTCCAAATTGCTTGAAGAGATCTCTAGTCTTTCCCATTCTGTTCTTTTCCTCTATTTCTTTGCATTGATCACTGAGGAAGGCTTTCTTATCTTTCCTTGCTATTCTTTGGAACTATCCATTCTCCAGATGCTTATATCTTTCCTTTTCTCCTTTGCTTTTCTCTTCTGTTTTCTTCACAGCTATTTGTAAGGCCTCCCCAGACAGCCATTTTGCTTTTTTGCATTTCTTTTTCTTGGGGATTGTCTTGATCCCTGTCTCCTGTACAATGTCACGAACCTCCGTCCATAGTTCATCAGGCACTCTATCAGATCTAGTCCCTTAAATCTATTTCTCACTTCCACTGTATAATCATAAGGGATTTGATTTAGGTCAGACCTGAATGGTCTAGTGGTTTTTCCTACTTTCTTTAATTTAAGTCTGAATTTGGCAAGAGGAGTTCATGATCTGAGCCACAGTCAGCTCCCGGTCTTGTTTTTGCTGACTGTATAGAGCTTCTCCATCTTTGGCTGCAAAGAATATAGTCAATCTGATTTTAGTGTTGACCATCTGGTGATGTCCATGTGTAGAGTCTTCTCTTGTATTGTTGGAAGAGGATGTTTGCTATGACCAGTGTGTTCTCTTGGCAAAACTCTGTTAGCCTTTGCCCTGCTTCATTCCGTATTCCAAGGCCAAATTTGCCTGTTACTCCAGGTGTTTATTGACTTCCTACTTTTGCATTCCAGTCCCCTATATTGAAAAGGACATCTTTTTTGGGGTGTTAGTTCTAAAAGGTTTTGTAGGTCTTCATAGAACCGTTCAACTTCCCCTTCTTCAGCGTTACTGGTTGGGGCATAGGCTGGCTTAGTTGATAATGAATGGTTTGCCTTAGAAACGAGTTTGCCAAGAAAAGAAAATTTATTGAATAGCATACTCGGATAGAAATAGACTGTACGTAAGCATTATTCTCTATATATTTTAGAGGATACTGATCATAATTCATTTAATTTCTAGGTTATTGAGACTTCTCATTGACCAGTCATTGCTAAAAGAGTGGAACAATTACATATTAGTAAGATGTAACTCTCAGAAAAGAAAACAAAGAATACCCATCCAAAATATGTGCATGTTTGTTTATTAACATTTCCCATTTATTATTTTCTACTGATATTTTGTGATATGAAACACTCACAAAGATAGAAATTAACATGCATGAGATAAAATTAATTATAAATTAAATCATATTTCCTTCTCTCACTCAATTGTTTTATTATGTACTCGACTTTGCAACCACTTTCAGTGCTTGATGCTTAACACTGAGACTCATCTATGGGTATCTAGATGTATATTTCTTTAGCAACACCTGAAAAAGCTTTGTTTGTGTGTGTATTTAGACAATACATTTTTATTTTATTTATTCATGTTTGTATTCTTAAGTGAAAAATACTGCAAAAGTCTCAGTTTTGAAGACAACTCTGTGCTTTTGATAACTGTCAAACTGTGGTGCTGGAGAAGACTCTTAAGAGTCCCTTGGACAGCAAGGAGATCAAATCAGTCCATCCTAAAGGAAATCAACCCTGAATATTCATTGGAAGGACTGATGCTGAAGTTGCAGCTCTAGTTACTTTGGCTGCCTGATGCAAAGAGTTGACTAATTAGAAAAGACCCTGATGCTGGGAAAGATTGAGGGCAGGAGGATAAGGGGGTGACAGAGAATGAAATGCTTGGATGCCTTCGCTGACTCAGTGGGCATGAGTTTGAGCCAACTCCAAGAGACAGTGAAGGACAAGGAAGCCTGGCATGCTGCAGGCCATGGGATTGGTCACAGCTCAGTGACAGAACAACTTTATCCTGACTAGGATTATATTACAGAAATTCTGAGATGATTTGGGGTGAGCATTCTCAGCTCAGACTTCAGGAACATCTGTACGTTCAGCAGCTGCACAGTTATGTGTCTTCACTCGTGTTATTCATGTCTACAATTTTCTCACCATGTTCTTTTCATATACAAAAGTCCCACCCAAGCCAAAGGGCCTATCTCTATAGTTCATCTCCTAATAGAGTTCTTTTCCTGTCTGCAAAATATCTGTTAACTTTCTCCTCCCCTAAAATTTTGCCAGTAAGCCCTCAATTTTGCAAGATGTTATGTTGTTCTCTTAAGGTGTTTATTTCATATGAATCTTCAAAAAATTCTTTATTTTTACTTTAAATATATTATAATCTGAAGAAGCTTTTAGTTTTGTTTTATAAAGCAGAAATGGAAACTTTTAAATTCATAAATTAATATTTCAGAATAAATTATGTGTATTATTTTCCCCTATCAATATCTTCCCTGGTGGCTCAGAGGTTAAAGCATCTGCCTCCAATGCAGGAGACCCGGGTTCGATCCCTGGGTTGGGAAGATCCCCTGGAGAAGGCAATGGCAATCCACTCCAGTATTCTTGCTTGGAGAATCCCATGGACAGAGAAGCCTAGTAGGTTACAGTCCAGGAGGTCGCAAAGAGTCGGACATGACTGAGCGACTTCACCTTCACCTTATCAATATCTTAAGGTCATCAGTACCTGTGAGAGTGTTAGTTGCTAAGTTGTGTCCAACTCTGTGACCCCATGGACTGCAGCCTACCAGGCTCGTCTATCCATGAAATTCTCCAGGCAAGAATATTGGAATGGGTAACCATTCCCTTCGGAGAAGGCAATGGCACCCCACTCCAGTACTCTTGCCTGGAAAATCCCATGGACAGAGGAGTCTGGTGGGCTGCAGTCCATGGGGTCTCTAAGAGTCATACACTGAGTGACTTCACGTTCACTTTTCACTTTCATGCATTGGAGAAGGAAATGGCAACCCCACTCCAGTTTTCTTGCCTAGAGAATGCCAGGGATGGCGGAGCCTCGTGGGCTGCCGTCTATGGGGTCGCACAGAGTCAGACATGACTGAAGCGACTTAGCAGCAGCAGCAACCATTCCCTTCTCTGGTGGAATCTTCCCGACCTCTTTCCTCAAAATACAGTAGGTACCTTAGCTTGCTTTTCTTTCCATTGTTTTCTGCTTCTCTCTCCCACCTCCCCTCCATTTTGGTATACTCTATAGTATAGTTCTCATTGAGTTTTCCTCATAGCTCAGTCAGTTAAAAAAATCTGCCTGCAATGCAGGAGACCCAGGTTCAATTCCTAGGTCTGGAAAATCCCCTGGAGAAGGAAATGGCAACGCAGTCCAGTATTCTTGCCTGGAGAGTTGCATGGACGGAGGAGCCTGGCAGGCTACAGTCCACTGGGTTGTAAGAGTCGGACATGACATAGCAACTAATTCACTATAGTTTTCATTATGTACTTTCAAGGGTATATTACTTAGTCATTATTTAGTTAGTGAAGTGCAGATTTTTTGTACTGGATCTTAGTCAAAAGACCAAGAAGTGATTGTCAACTTTTTGATCATGTGCCCATATTAGTAAACAAACAAACAAAAAATTCCAACTGTGACCATTTGCATGTACACACAATTTTAAATTGTTACCCTATATTAATAGATTGTGCACATTATAAAAGCTTCACTAAGATGGGATTTTTTGGAAAGGATATTAAAAATAAATGTAAGTAAATGTTTTAATATCTTCATATAGCACATCACTTGTATCCATCAAGGTATTGGCATACACTATTGTGGAGGCTGGCTGGTCCAGAATCTATAAGGAAGTGGTCAAGCTAAAGACTCCTGATGTTATAGTTCAAGTTCAAAGACAATCTTCTGGCAGAATTTCTTTTTCCTCAAAAATGTCAGTCTTTTTTCTTAAAACCTTCAACTGATTGAATGAGGTCTACCCACATCACGGAGGGTAATCTGCTTTATTTGGTATCTGCTGATACCATTGTTAAATTGAAAAATACCTTCAAACCAACATTCAGACATGTTTGACTAAGGATCTGTATACTGTGGCCTAGCCAGGCTGACACATAAAATTAACCACCATACCATCCTAACCTCTTGAGTTTCATTTGTCACTTTGAAGTTCATTGATTTGACAAACAATAGTATTTACTTATTTATGCTATTTCTTTCCCTCTCCAGTTCTACTTTCTCATTGGATTGCTTTCCCTAAGTGTACTTTCTAAGTGATTCACGTAGTAAACTTATTGACTATGCTTGGTAATATTTTTATTATGCCCTCACATTCAAAAAGTACATTATCTGGACGTAGAATTGTAGCTTCAGTGAATGCTGTTTTCTATACCACCTTGAGAACATTACTCCATTATCATCCTGTATTGAGTGTTGTTGTTTTGGAGAAATCTAATAGCAACCTGATTCTTGTTTGTATGCATGGATTGCTTTTCTCACTAGCAGTCCTTTAGAATGTTCTCTTTGTCCTTGATGTTCTTAAATTTCACTTTGATGAATCTAGTTGTAAGCTTTTTTTTCCCGGTGTTTTCTATGAGTTCTAGGATTTGTGAGTTCTTTAAAGTTGGGGTCTTACGTTTCTCTTTCATTCTTGATCATTATTTCTGCTAATAGTTCCTGCCCTGCCTTCCTACTCCAATCTACTTTTATCTCCTACTATGGCTTCTATTACATAGATCTTGACATTTTTATTACTTTCCTCCATATCTTTAAATTGTTTTTTATGCTTTCTCTCTTTTAGTCCTTTATGATGTTTTTCAACCTGGTGTTTCGGCTAACCAATTTGTTCTTTGTTCTATTTATTCTGCCACTCAGTTTATTGAGTTGTTTTTTATATCAAGTGTCTTCAATTGGTTTTTCCTTCAAATTGCTTCTCCTGCTTCATGTTTTAATGCCCTCGCTAATGTTTTATCTGTTTTCTGAGGATTTTTATTTTACATATTTTAATTCTTGTTCTATCTTGATATTTATCGAGATAATTCTTGTTCTAACCAATAAAAATCAATTCTGCTTTCTCTTACACAAGTTGTATGATTTGTCATTTTTCTTTTACAGGACTTGTGCTCCTTAGGTGTCTTATTTAATCCTCTTGGGAGTTCATGTTCACTGTGGTCTACCATTTACCTTGGCTGATGCTGTGTATGTGGGGACCAACGAGCAGAAAGCACAGGGCTTAGCTTGAATCCCCTTAATGCAAGGGGGAAGAGCAGGAATTAGGAGGTAGGATCTCTGGTATTGCTGTCATTCTTTTTTCTTAATTGCTAAGCCATGTCTGACTCTTTGTGAACCCACGGACTGTAGCCTGCCAGGCTCCTCTGTCCATGGAATTCTCCAGGCAAAAATACTAGAGTGTGTAGCCATGCCCTTCTCCAGGGTATCTTCCCAACCCAGGGATCAAACCCGGGTCTCCTGTTTTCCCAGGCAGATTCTTTACCTTCTGAGCCACCAGGGTTCATTCTCTTTTATCTCCCCCTAAACACACACACACACACACAGAGGCACACGTGCATGAGCACACATACATATACACCAAGTGTTCTATTCCTCAGGGAACCTCTCAGTAAAATCTTGCCACTGGTCTTTTGCCAAGGCTATCTCCCCATATTTTAATTGTCTGACCCATAGTGGGGATCAGAGAAGATGCACAGGAGCCAGCTAGGCTGCTTGTACCTGTTACCATCACATCCCAACCAGGATCTACTGCTCCCCTGATTTTACTCCATCCTCTGGCTAGAGTTGGGCTGATGTTGCCATTTTCAACTTCCACAGTGGCCATAGGACAAGCCTAGAAGAATGTGGGGCCTACAAAAGAATTACGGGGCCTATCAATCTCTGTAGCCATTGCTGCTCAAAATCTAGTCTTTAACTGAGAGCATTCAATTGTTTTCACTTTTTCTGGTTCAAAGGTTTTTGTCCTGACCTTTGTATAGGCTGTGAATATTCTAAAGTTACACATAAAATTTGAGACTATGTGGATGAGGTTTGTAACCTTCATCTTATATAGAAAGGAACCTTCATACTTTCAAAAGGTAAGTTTTAATACCCCAGTTATTTCCACTCCTATTTGCTGTTTCACAAATGGATTTGCCAGAACCCCTGGGGGTGTGACTCTTCTCTACAAAATGTGGGGACAGATTACCTGTAGGAGGAGAAGGAGGAGAGAAATGCAGTGAACACAGGCCAGTAGTCTAGTGGTAAAGAGCATGGATTTGGTGACTAGATTCCCTGGGTTTCCCTGGTAGCTCAGATGGTAAAGCATCTGCCTACAATTCAGGAGACCTGGGTTTGATCCCTGGGTCAGGAAGATCCCCTGGAGAAGGAAAGGGCAACCCACTCCGGTATTCATGCCTGGAAAATCCCATGGACCGAGGAGCCTGGTGGTCTACAGTCCATGGCGTTGCAAAGAGTCGGACACGACTGAGTGACTTCACTTCACTTCTTCCCTGGATTTTGAATCCTGCTTTGGCCATTTACTCTATACCTATTCACAAATTACTTAGCCTCAGTTGTTGTAAAATGGGCATGGAAATGATGATCTTTAATATATCATAGGGTTGCTTTGAAATAAAAGAAAATTAGAAAATAAAAAACACATAGCCCAATGCTGGCATCAAGTATGTAATTGCAATCAGTTTTATTACTACTAAAGCTCTGAAGTTTCTAATTTAGGGGAATGAAAGGACTATGGTGCCATAAGTATTCATCTTTGTATTTTGTATAGGCCCACTCAGTGCCTTCCACATCAGAGGAATTCCTAGAAGGCTTGTTGAGTGGGACACAATTAAACCTCTGGGTTGAATTCTGAAAGCCTATGCCCACCCTCTGATTCAGTTGACAAATCTTTTTCCAACTCTCTCTACTTTAGGACACTCCATTAGACCGCTACAAACCAGAAAGTCTGGGAACCAAGCTGAGGGCATGATAGGACAGGAAGAGAAAAACTAGGGAGGTCCATGTTTATGCATTAGTCAAACTACTCTTTTAAAAACACCTAAAGGGTAAGAGGGAGTGAAAATGTGTTAGTCGTTCAGACATGTCTGACTCTTTGTGATCCCATGGACTGTAGCCTGCCAATCTCCTGTGTCCATGGGATTCTCCAGCAAGATACTGGAGTGGGTAGCCATTCCCTTCTCCAGGGGATCTTCCTGACCCAGGGTTTGAACCCAGGTCTCCTGTATTGCAGGCAGATTCTTTACTATCTGAGCCACCGGGAAGCATCAGCAAAAGGTGAATCATGAAAGTCTTAAGTAGCCTAAGATAAAATGTATTTTTTAAAATATTTTCTAAATTTAAGTCTATGAACAAGCATTTTGAGTACTTCTTGTATTCAGAGATTGCTATGGGAAAAAAGGGTTAAAGCAGCGAATACCAAAGACATTGAGAACTTGGTTTCTGTCTGTATGAATCAGGATGTGTTGGTGAGAAACAAGACCAGTGGGATGTGTATATTTAGAAAGAGATTTATTTTAAGGAATTGACTCAAGTGATTATGGAGACTGGCAAGTCTAAAACCTGCAGAGTGAACTGGCAGGCTGGAGGAGCAGGGAAGGATTCATGCTGTGGTGAAAGTCTGAAGGCCATTGGACTAAAGACCCAGGAGAGAGCCAATATTCAAGGTCAGTTTCCTCTTCCCCAGAAAAAGTCAATCTTTTGTTTTATTCAGGCCTTTAACTGATTTGATGAGGCCCACCCACACTATAGAGGACAATCTGCTTCATTCAAAGTCCACTGATTTAAATACTAATCTTATTATCCAGAATATTATCCCTCAACACCCAGAAAAATGTTGGCCCACATATCTGGGCACCATGACCCAGCCACGTTACACAGAAAATTAACTGTCACACTGTCTTAAAGTAAAGAGAAAAGCTTGTGTTCACACACAGAGCAATAAAGAAGAGTGAATAAGGGCAGGTTTTGGATTCTAAAGACTTGAGTTCAAATCCTGATTCCACCCTTCATTAACACAGTGGGGACCTTGGGGGAAATACAGACACTCAAATCAGGGAATTTGAAACTGTGGTGAATTTTCACTTTTCCAGTGAGTGAAGTGGAAGTGAAAGTGAAAGTGAAGTCGCTCAGTTGTGTCTGACTCTTTGCGACCCCATGGACTGGAGCCTATCAGGCTCCTCCGTCCATGGGATTTTCCAGGCAAGAGTGCTGGAGTGGATTGCCATTTCCTTCTCCAGGGGATCTTCCCAACCCAGGAATCGAACCCGGGTCTCCCGCTTTGCAGGCAGACGCTTTACCTTCTGAGCCACTAGGGAAGCCCCTCAAAAATATGTTTTGGTCAACTTAAATATACAAACATAAGAAAAAAAGATTCAATTTGAAGATGTAACTTATAATATTTATATCTTTAGTTACACATACAATTTAAATTCTGTTACATATGAAATAATGTTAATTTAGAGATATTGCTTTTTTTTCAGTCTCATATTTCATGAAATACTTAGACTCAGACTCTTCCCAAGTATCTTAGTCATTCCTTTGGCCACTCTCTGAGTTGCTGTACACCATCTTTTGGAGCATGTTTTCCCATCAATCCAATTGTGAAAAAATGAAAACTTCCTGAATCTGGTTGATGCTGTCACTAGAAAATGTATCCCACTCTGTAAGTATAAATTTGCATAACATTGGGAGAGTGGATTTTAAATTCATTAAGTGAACCATAATTATGTTTCAATATAACCTCCTAGAATGATTAAAAATACTTGAGTCATGAATTTTATTAGTGGTCCCACAGGAGTGATTAATAAATCTGGCTTAAATATCTTTGACCCTTAAAAAAACAATCCTACTAGATTACTTCCACAAGCATCTAAAACTAGCATGAGTTATGATCATTTCAGGAAAATATGTCTTTCTCATACTGTTCTGATGTTCAAAATTCAGCAACTAAAACAGTGCCCCATAATATGGGAGAACCGTCTATGGAATTGAATATGAAGGGACTTTTTTTGATTGACAATTTGGGGAGAATATATTATTTTACATATATAGTATTTATTTTTATGTTATGGGGAAATAATAGCAATAATTACCTCATTGAGTTGTAAGGAAATTCAAATAAGATACTTTAAGTAAATTCATGATAAAATGCCTAGTGCATTGTAACTGCTCTAACAGATTAATTATTATTATTTAGAATAGCAAGTAGAAAGGGGAAAAGTGGAAGCAGTGACAGATTTTATTTTCTTGAGCTCCAAAATCACTGCTGATGGTGACTGCAGCCATGAATTTAAGACGTGCTTGCTCCTTGGAAGGAAAGCTATGACAAACCTAAATAGTGTATTAAAAAGCAGAGACATCTCTTTGCCAACAAAGATCCATATAGTTAAAGCTATGGTTTTTCCAGTAGTCATGTACAGATGTGAGAGTTGGACCATAAAGAAGGCTGAGCACCAAAGAGAAGAATTGATACCTTCAAACCGTGGTCCTGGAGAAGACTCTTGAGAGTCCCTTGGACCAACTCAAAGGACATGAATCTGAGCAAACTCTGGGAAATAGTAAGAGATAGGGAAGCCTGGGGTCCATGGAGTCGCAGAGTCGAGCATGACTTAGAGACTCAGCAACAACAATAAAGTGACAGTATATTATAGATGTTCCCTTTTTATTCCATAGTGAGTGAGAAACAAGATAAAATAGACTTGGAATTCTTTTCTTCTTTCTCCAGTATAGATTAGTTTCCAGGCTTGGTTTGACTCTGCAGTCCTCCTCAAATCTGTCAGATTTCACCAATGTCTGTATGGCATCATGGATGTGATCACCAGTTGCATCCTCCTGCTTGTATCTCACTAAGAAACTGTAAGAACTGGTTACACCCTTCCTTATCTTGCTGTATTCAGACAGTTATATTTCCTAAGTAACAGCTGGCTATTTGTAGGCAGTTTAGACTTGCACAATCCAGGATCAGAATTCTGGGAGTAAGACTATTGAGTGCTCAGTTGCGTCCGACCCTTTGTGATTCCATGGACTGTAACCTGCCAGGCTCCTCTGTCCATGGGATTTTCTAGGCAAGTATACTGAAGCGGGTTGCCATTTCCTACTCTAGAGGATCTTCCTGACCCAGGGATCAAGCTCATGTATCTTGTATCTCCCACGTGGGTAGGTGGATTCTTTACCACTGTGCTACCAGGGAGTATGACTAGTTACCATGAAAATAGTTTTCCTCCCCTGAAAGGGTGTAAATTTCTTTCTTTTCCTCAACTCCAGAGGCAAAATTGAGCTAGATAACAACTTTAGAAATCTTTTTTGTTAAAAACTCTCAAAATACAGATAAACAGAGGAAAAAATCCCTGGTAAAAGTAATAGTGGCAAAGTCATTATTTTAGCACCTCTTCTGTTCCAGTTTCAAAGGGAGGGGGAATCACTCCTATCACCCTGTTGGTCTATTTTTATCCTGAAACTATGAAAAGACCAGCCAATTACAAGAATGACAGCCAACTTGGAATTTTTCCCGTAACTGTTATCTTCTTCATCCCATAAATTTAAAGATCAATCTGAGAACAACTTGTGTTGCAGTGTGATTCAAGTAAGTGCGATTATTAGGGTGAATCAGGAGAATCTGACAATGTGATTTCTTGTCACATTAAAGGAAGAACTATCCTTATGGTTCATAGAATGAAGGGTACTTTCAGGCAATTTGGCTCAAGTTGGAGGATATTTCACTATGAGAATGGATTTTAGTTTGACGTGAACAGCAGGCAGACAGATGTGTATCAAATAGCATCTACGACATGTGAAAATTAATTTTTCACCACCAGTAAGATATAAATATAGTAATATTTCTAATTTTAAAGTGTCATTTACATCAACCAGAAATGTGATATATTAGGGGAAAAATTCACAGTCTGTAAATAGTATTGCCTTGAGTCCTCATCTGTGGGTAGATGGACAAGAGTGGTTGGGATTCCTTTCTCTGAATATAAGCTTAAGTTGACTGTCCCGGCAACATTTACATTTGGTTGTCTTGGAAGCACACTTTTTAATTGAAGAATAGTTGATTTACAGTATTATGTTAATTTCTGCTATATAGCAAAGTAACTCAGTTATACACACATATGCATTCTTTTTTACATTCTTTTCCATTTTGGTTTATCCCAGGAGACAGGATGTAGCTCCCTGTGCTATATGGCAGGATCATGTTTATCCATTCTAAATGTAATAGTTTGCATCTGCTATCCCCAAACTCCCGGTCCATCCCTCCCTCTCCTTCTTCTTGGCAACCACACGTCTGTTCTCTGTGTCTATGAGTCTGTTTCTGTCTTATAGGTAGGTTCATTTGTGCCCTGTTTTGGATTTCATGTATAAGTGACATCATATGGTATCTGAATTTTTGTTTCTGACTTACTTCACTTAGTATGATAATCTTTAGTTACATCCATGTTGCTGCAAATGGCATCAGCTCATTCTTTTTTACGGCTAAGTAGTATTCCATTGTATGTATATTACACACACACACACGCACACCACATCTTCTTTATCCATTCATCCATCAATGTGCATTGAGGTGGTTTCTCTGTTTTGGCTACTGTGACTAGTGCTGCTATGAACATAGGGGTGCATGTATCTTTCTGAATTATAGTTTCATCTGGATATATGCCTAGAAGTGGGATTGCTGGATCAAATGGTTACTCTATTTTTAGTTTTTGGAGGAGACTTCATACTGTTTTCCATAGTGACTGTACCAACATACTTTCCCAGCAATGTAGGAGGGCTCCCTTTTGTCCACACCTTCTCCAGCATTTATAATTTGTAGACTTTTGAATGATGGCCATTCTGACTGGTGGGAGATGGTCTTTCATTGTAGTTTCAATTTGAATTTCTCTAATAATTAATGATGTTGAGCATCTTTTCGTGTGGTTTTTGGTCATCTGTATCTCTTCTTTGGAGAAATGTCTATTTAAGCCTTCTGCCCATTTTGAAAGCATATTTTACTCATCATCCTCTCTCCCAAACTCAATCCTTTTCCTTCATTTCTTCCTTTGTACATGGCACCTTTATCCATTTAGTTGAACATCGAATAAACTCAGAAGTCGACTTAGATACCTCACTCTTTCTCACCTCCTTATCCAATCCATCTTAACTTTTCTGTAACTGTGCATTTTTCTCCATCTCCACTGTGACCACTTTAGTTGAAACACTATCAGAAGTCACTTGTCTTACTGCCCCGGCCTTGTGTTTTAAAATGTACCCGGCATTTGTTTTAACTGGGTATGGTAAGACCTGCTGATAGAGATGACTGTCATGAAGGGTCTATAGTCACAGGTCTCTAGAAACAGGAGGCATGACATGCCACGCAGGGGCCCACATGGGGAAGCACCAGGACCGGTTGGGAGCAGAGGGAGTGAGGGGAAATTGTGGGCAAGAGCCTTTACTGTGGTTTCCATGGGAAGAGATGGGTGAGGCAGGGTAAACTCCATAGGAAGTGCTGCTTTGAATAATTCCAGTGGGCTTTGAGGCATAGCAGATGTCCTGGTTGTCTGTTACCTGTCCCTGGGGTGACTGGGGCAGGTGGATAGTGGCCAGGAGTGTAAGAGCTGGTAAAGGTGGTTGGGGTTGGGCTTTGGACTGGTTGGTTTGCATATAGGAACACTGGCAAGGGAGTCCTTTACTATCTTTAGAAATTATCTTGAATTTCTTGATTATTCTAGAAATTATCTCTTCCCAGGTATTTCCAGTATTTCCAGGGTCAGCAAAGTGGACATTTGACTCAAATGTCAAAACCTCATAGACACCTGGTTAGTACACCTTGTAACTACTCTCCTTGTATCTCCTCTCCCTATCCAGAGTGAGAGATCCTTTAATAATACAAGTATGAAAACATTTGCTTCTTAGTCCCAAATCCATCAACACTCCCCATTGTTCTTCCTAGGAATTGATAATGATGTGGTCCCTACTTACTTATTAAGCTTCATTTTGCACCCTCTTCCTTTTATGAACCCTAGTCATGCTAGCTTGCTTTCAGCTCTTTAAATGTGCCATATTCCCTCCCCAGCCCTTGACGTGTACAGTTCTGTCTGAGTGGAACATCCTAACTCACTTCTTCCCTATGTTGCCACCTAACTGCCCTGGAGCTATCAGCTTGAGCCTCACTTCCCCCCATCCCCGGATCAGGTAATGGCACATTCCCTGTTTTAGACTCTCACTGCATTTCTTGATCCTCCTTCAGTGGACTTGTACTTATCAAAGCTTGTGATTATATGCTGATTTGTCTGATTAATATCTGATTCCTTGGATTCATGAAGGCAGGATTGTGCCCATTTGATTCACATTTCGTTCCTGATTCTTAGCAGAGTGCCTTCATAAATGTAGAAGCCTTTAATAAATATATGTTGAATGACTGAATAAATGTCAATTCTAGTTTAGGATATAGACAATATATTCAACTTAAAGACTGAGTTGGAAAAACAGAAAAGGTCTTCCTGAGATTGCTTTTTAAAAAGCACGTGAAGCCAATATATAATTGCTCTGAGTGATGTGTTATCGGAAGTGATGTGAGCCATATTGAACTGTCTCTACTGGGCATTGTGTGTCATGGCAATAAGACATCTGGCATGATTTTGAACATGAAGGAAATAGATTGTGAAAAGTCATAAATATATGGAAGTCTTTCCCCTTCTCATGAGGATCATCTGAAAATTGCTCTCAGTGGCCAGTGGCACGTTTTATGGCTCACTCTTCAGGGAAGATAAGAAAACGTGGTCTGTGGGAAGATCTTTTTAGATCATATAGAGAAGAGAAACTTTCACTTGCTTTTCTTTTCATTGTGCTTTATAAAAATTTACGAGAATGCTACACAATGTTAACCACTTCCCAGATGTTTATTATGAGGAAAGAATCCTAAAAAAAAAAAAAAAGACAAAAAACAACAAAAAAGCAAGCAAGCATCTATACACTGGATTAGCTAAAATTAGACTTGAGCTCTGGATACTCTAGAAAGAGTGATAGGATTTCAAATTTTTAAAAATATAGAGATTGTCAAACGTGTAACCTAGAATAACTAAAGTGCCACAGAACAGAGCAGACAATTCCCTGTCAAGAAGGCTCTACTATTCTAGCAGGAGATGTCAAAGCTTTTTTTTTTTAATATCATTTCAGAAGGCACAGTGGAATTTTAAAATCTTTTTTTATAGAATGACTTTCCACTTCCTCACATATCCACTTCTTCCTCTTCAGGACTTATCTTCTCTTTGCATAGGGGAAGTAATACAAAATTTTGATCAGATGAAGTAGAGAATTGAAGTAATAAACCAGGTTGGATGTTGCAACTGGATGATCATGATGGCTGTGGTGTATATTTGACCTACAGAATTCTTCTGTGTGTCCTGCAAAGGGTGTGAAGTTTTGTGAATCATTTGTAACACTTGAAATTAAAAGACTACACATTACCATTTGTACTTTAATTGAAAAATGGGACACCCTGGGAATCCTGAGCTTGTGTTTCTACAGCAGTCCTGCTGCTGTTGCTGAGTGGAGCCTTTAAACAGTGCACATGCTTGCCAGCGTGCCAGTATCCTTGCACGGCCCTTGTCACATGTTTGTATTAACTGTCTGGCCCTGCAGGCACTGTACTTTGTGATTCTTAAAATATACGATACAAGCAATTACATTAATTCTCCATTTGCTCTGACTGTAGTGAAAGTGAAAATGTCAGTCGCTCAGTCGTGTCTGACTCTTTGTGACCCCATGGACTGTAGCCCACCAGGCTTCTCTGTCCATGGGATTCTCCAGGCAAGAATACTGGAGTGGGTTGCCATTCCCTTCTCCAGGGGATCTTCCCAACCCAGGAATCGAACCCAGGTCTCTCACATTGCAGGCAGATTCTTTATCATCTGAGCCACCAGGGAAGATCTGACGGTAGAGAGGGTCTTTTTTTTTGTTAAGATCTTTTTTGAAGTGGACCATTGTAAAACTGTGTACTTAATTTGTCACAATATTGTTTGTTTTATGTTTTTTTTTTTTCTTTTTTGGCTGCCAGGCATGTGAGATCTTACCTCCCTGACCAGGGATTGAACCTGCACCCCATGCATTGGAAGGCGAAGTCTTAAGACACTGGACCATCAGGGAAGTCCCTAGAGAGGGTCCTTTTATAGCCGAATTCACATGAAGAGCTCCCTCCTGAAATCCAGGAGACTAGCACAGTTTACAGTGAGCAGAGTACAGTGACTTATCTTGTGGATCACTTCTCTGTGAAACTTTAAATATCTAATTCCCTAAGATCTTATTTTCTTAAAGATTTTTTCAAACTTCTTGCAAAACTGTCAGATGCTTGTCTTCATATTTGTGGCAAAAGAAGAAAAATTGCTGGATTACTTAATTCCTAAGATATAAAAGATGACATGGTGGTTTAGTCACTAAGCCATGTCTGACTCTTGCCACCCCATAGACTGTTGCCCACCAGGCTCCTCTGTCCATGGTTTTCCTAGGTGAGAATACTGAAGTGCACTGCCATTTCCTCCTCCAGGGGATCTTCCCAGGAATCAAACCTGGGTCTCCAGCATTGCAGGCACATTCTTTACCTACTGACTCACCAGGGAAGCCAAAAGATGGCATGCAATGGCTATTTATAATGTCAGAGGACCACTGCCCTATTTTTTGAATACCCTAAGTAACTTAGCTTGTGACTACTCTAAGAATATAAGAAAAATCACAAATGGGCAAAATGATTATCTCAAAGCTAGTTCATGACTGTTTGTTTTACCTTTCATTTCTACATTCACTTTCAAATAACTGGCATTAAAGTTAGAATAATTAGGCAACCTAGAACAACAAGGAAGTAGAACCAAAATATGTACCAGGAGAAAATATATATAAATAAATCAAGAAATACACCATATCTGTTGCTTGTATTCCATGCGATGAAACCTTTCAAATGCTAGTGCGTCCCTACTCTTTTTACTTATTTACATAGTGATGAGAAGTTGAATTCATGAAAGCAGAAATTAGATTATTTTTCTATTGTATCTTTAGCACAGAGAAACTAGAACTTGATAAACATTCAGTATAAACATATACACACACACAAGTGAGTTATAGTCATTCTTGTGATGGAAAGATCAAGGTTATTGAAGTAAACTTAGAGACAAACTTAGAGGTAACTTAGAATATTTTAAAAACCCTGAATTTAATAATTGGATAAATTGACTTGGTTTATGTCCCCAAACCCTTAAGGTCCCAAAAGGGACATCTATCCACCCTCATCCATGGACCTTTGATTCTATGAAAAAAGCATCTCTTCTTCTTGTGCCATTCTTTATGTTTAACCTTAGAACATTCCTCTGTTTTCAGTAGTATCTTTTATCTCAATAATTGCTTACTGGCAAATTATTCTCAGCCTCATCCAATAATACTGTCAGCAAAAAACTTGTGTGCAGGGCTACTGATTTGGTTTGGTCTTGCACAAGGCCGTCTGGCCAAGAGAACTTGAAATCTAGCGTCTTGGTGGTTGTAGAAAACCTTACTATCTGATCTGTCTTTCTAATTGATCACCGTCCTACTCCTCTTGTCACTTATCTTGTGCTTTGACCAGTGTGGCTGCCTCAGCCTATTTCTAGAAATTCTTTGCTTAGGTGTCTACACAGACTTGAGCTTTCTTCTGTTTCTTTGTTCAAAAACAGAACAAAGACTTTTAGTTTCTAATTCTACATGGAAGGAGGTTAGACGTCATTGCTTCATTCTAACAATAAGTAAAAAACTTAACTGATTGGAAAATCAGCAACTCTTCTAGGATCTGTTAGAAAACAGAAGATACAAGGCAAAACTGCTACCTCCAAGTTTGGAGAGACAAACAGACTAATTTAAGCAGACACGGCTTACTGAAGCAGAGCCTCACAAGCAGAAACTGCTATAGGAACCAGTGCCAGCTCTAGAAGTCCTGAACTGTAATGGGTAGATATTAATCAAACTATATTAATAATTACTTTGAACAGCAATGTACTGAATGCATTAATTGAAAGTGAGTGATTGCCAGAATCATCTGGCAACATCTAGATATATATTGTCTACAAGAAACTACCTTTAAACATAAAGACTCATGTAGATTAAAATAAATGGATGGAGGGACTTCTCTGGTGGTCTAGTGGTTGAGGATCTGCCTTGGAATGCAGGGGACACAGGTTCTATCCCCGGTGGGGGACCTACGATCCCACATGCCACAGAGCAACCAGACCCACGCATGCTCCACAGCTACTGAGCCTACGTGCTCTGGAGCCCACAAGTCACAACTGAGAGCCCAGGTGCCACAACGACTGAGCCCGCACACCGCAACTAGAGTGTCCACACCCCACAGTGAAAGATCCCACACGATGCAGCAAAGATCCTGCATGCTGCAACTAGGATCTGAGGCAGCCGAATAAACAAATGAATGTTGTGAAAAGTAAAGGGATGGAGAAAAATATGCCATGCTAATACTAGTCAAAGGGAAGCAAGCATAGGCATATTAATTTCAAGCAAGAAAATTATGAATAAAGGGTTAATGCTCTAAGAAGATATAACAATTATTAACAAGCATGCACATAAAAAAAACTATATGATTAAAAACTGATAAAACTGAAAGAAGAAATAGATGAATCCACTGTTATAGTCAAAGACTTCACTGCTCCCTTACCAGAAATATACCAGCAGAAAATCAGTAAAGAGATAGCTGAACTCAACAGTATCTTCAGGCAAAACTGCATAATTGAGAACTATAGTCCACTTATTCCAACAACAGCAGAATGCACGTGATTCTGAAGCTCACATGGAACATCAGCAAGGTAGACCACATTCTGGGAGATAAAATACACCTTAGCAAGTAAAAATGATAACATCTGGTTTCAAATCACAAAAGAATCAACCCAGAAATCAATAATGGAAATATACCTGGAAAATCCCCAAATAAGTAGAGGTTAAATAAAATAATTCTAAATAACACAGGGATCAAAGAAGAAACTTCAAGATAAAACTTGAAATATGTTGGGCTAAATGAAAATGAAAACACAACTTATAAGAATTTGGAGTATGCAGTGAAAGCAGTGGTTAGAGCAGACTTGATAGAAGTCAATGTGTGTACTAGGAAAGAAGAAAGACCTAAAATCGGTCATCTAAGTTTCCACCTTAGGAAACTGAAAAAAAGAAGACCAAATTGAATCCAAAGTAAGCAGAAGAAAGTAAATAATAAGAATCATAGGAGAAAACAATAAACTTGAAAACAGGAAATCAGTAGAGAAAAATCAATGAAACCAAAAGCTGGTTCTTAAAAAGGCCTCAGACCAGGGTGGCTAAAGAGAGAGAGAGAGAAGACATAAATTAATAACATCAGAAGTGAAAGAGGGACCATCACTACAGATCCCATGAACATTAAAAGAATAACAAAACAAATACTATGAACTATGCCCATAAATATTATATTTTAGATGAAATGGGCCAATTTTTAAAGGGCAATCTGTTAAAGCTTACTAAAGAAGAAATAGACAATCTGACTAGGCCAACATCTATTAAATTTAGTGAATAAACAGCAACAAGCCCAGGTGTGTTCAGTGGTGAATTCTACCAAATATGTAAGGAAGAAATTATCACATATATGCACCAGGCTTCACTGTTGGCTCAGATGGTAAAGAATTCGCCTGCAACACGGGAGATCTGGGTTTGATCTCTGGTTTAGGAAGATCCCCTGGAGGAGGGCACGGCAACCCACTCCAGTATTCTTGCCTGGAGAATCCCATGGACAGAGGAGCCAGGTGGGCGACAGTCCATGGGGTCACAAAGTCAGACACAACTGAGTGACTAAGCACGGCATATACATCACTATGTATGCAATTAATAACTGAGAATCTACTCTATAGCACAGAGAACTCTGCTCGGTGCCCTGTGGTGACCCAAATGGGAAGGAAATCCCCAAAACAGGGGATATATATATGGCTGATTCACTTTGCTGTACAGCAGAAACAGACACAGCAGTGCAGAGCAACTGTATTCCATTAAAGAAAAAAAACTGAACAGGAGGATGGGCTTCCCTGGTGGCTCAGCTGATAAAGAATCCACCTGCAATGAGGGAGACCAGGGTTTGATCCCTGGATTGGGAAGATCCTCTGGAGAAGGGAACACTACACACTCTAGTATTCTTGCCTGGAGAATTCTATGGACTGTTCAGTCCATGGGGTCGCAAAGAGTCAGACATGACTGAGGGAGTTTCACTTCACTTCAGGCTTATGTGTGGCTATATATATTTACATTAAATATAACTATACTGATGCTTTAATTAAAAGGATGAGACTGTCAGGCTGAATTAAACATTTGTGCTTTATAAGAAATAATATTTTAAATGTAAAGAAACAAGTTGAAAATAAAAAGGTGAAAAAAGTTATGCAAACACAAAACACACACACCAAAGAAATTATATAGGTTCAGGGCCTAAATCTATTAAAGAAATTGAAGGAACAAACAGGAAACAGCAGGTCCAGATGTGTTCAGTGGTGAATTCCACCAAATATGTAAGGAAGAAATTATACCAGTTCTCTAATATCTCTTTTAGAGAATAGAAACAGAGGGAATACTTCTGACTCATCTCATGAGGGCAGCATAATGCTAATACTAAATGGAAAGACATTACAAGAAATGAAAACTATAGACCAATATCTCTCACGGATAGATATAAAAATTCCTCAACAAAATATTAGCAAATTAAATAAAAAATGTATAGAAAAAATTATATACTATGACTGGTGGATTTATCACAGATATGCAAGGCTGATTCAACATTTGAAAATCAGTAAATATAATCTATTACATTAACAGGTTAAAAAGAAAAAAAAAAAAAACACGTAATCATACCAATCAGTTCAGTTCAGTTCAGTTCATTTCAGTCACTCAGTCGTGTCCGAATCTTTGCGACCCCATGAATTGCAGCACGCCAGGTCTCCCTGTTCATCACCATCTCACAGAGTTCACTCAGACTCACGTCCATCGAGTAGGTGATGCCATCCAGCCATCTCATCCTCTGTCGTCCCTTTCTCCTCCTGCCCCCAATCCCTCCTAGCATCAGAGTCTTTTCCAATGAGTCAACTCTTTGCATGAGGTGGCCAAAGTACTGGAGTTTCAGCTTTAGCATCATTCCTTCCAAAGAAATCCCAGGGTTGATCTCCTTCAGAATGGACTGGTTGGATCTCCTTGCATTCCAAGGGACTCTCAAGAGTCTTCTCCAACACCACAGTTCAAAAGCATCAATTCTACGGCACTCAGCTTTCTTCACATTCCAACTCTCACATCCATACATGACCACAGGAAAAACCATAGCCTTGACTAGACGGACCTTAGTCGGCAAAGTAATGTCTCTGCTTTTGAATATACTATCTAGGTTGGTCATCACTTTTCTTCCAAGGAGTAAGTGTCTTTTAATTTCATGGCTGCAATCACCATCTGCAGTGATTTTGGAGCCCCCAAAAATAAAGTCTGACACTGTTTCCACTGTTTCCCCATCTATTCCCCAAGAAGTGATGGGACCAGATGCCATGATCTTCGTTTTCTGAATGTTGAGCTTTAAGCCAACTTTTTCACTCTCCTCTTTCACTTTCATCAAGAGGCTTTTTAGCTCCTCTTCACTTTCTGCCATAAGGGTGGTGTCATCTGCATATCTGAGGTTATTGATGTTTCTCCTGGCAATCTTGATTCCAGCTTGTGTTTCTTCCAGCCCAATGTTTCTCATGATGTACTCTGCATAGAAGTTAAATAAGCAGGGTGACAATATACAGCCTTGACATACTCCTGTTCCTATTTGGAACCAGTCTGTTGTTCCATGTCCAATTCTAACTGTTGCTTCCTGACCTGCATACAGATTTCTCAAGAGGAGGCAGGTCAGGTGGTCTGGTATTCCCATCTCTTTCAGAATTTTCCGCAGTTTCTTGTGATCCACACAGTCAAAGGCTTTGGCATAGTCAATAAAGCAGAAATAGATGTTTTTCTGGAACTCTCTTGCTTTTTCCATGATCCAGCAGATGTTGGCAATTTGATCTCTGGTTCCTCTGCCTTTTCTAAAACCAGCTTGAACATCAGTGAGTTCATGGTTCACATATTGCTGAAGTCTGGCTTGGAGAATTTTGAGCATTACTTTACTAGCATGTGAGGTGAGTGCAATTGTGTGGTAGTCTGAGCATTCTTTGGCATTGCCTTTCTTTGGAATGGAATGAAAACTGACCTTTTCCAGTCCTGTGGCCACTGCTGAGTTTTCCAGATTTGCTGGCATATTGAGTGCAGCACTTTCACAGCATCATCTTTCAGGATTTGAAACAGCTCAACTGGAATTCCATCACCTCCACTAGCTTTGTTTGAAGTGATGCTTTCTAAGGCCCACTTGACTTCACATTCCAAGATGTCTGGCTCTAGATTAGTGATCACATCATCATGATTATCTGGGTCATGAAGATCTTTTTGTACAGTTCTTCCGTGTATTCTTGCCACCTCTTCTTAATATCTTCTGCTTCTGTTAGGTCCAGACCATTTCTGTTCTTTATTGAGCCCATCTTTGCATGAAATGTTCCCTTGGTATCTCTAATTTTCTTGAAGAGATCTCTAGTCTTTCCCATTCTGTTGTTTTCCTCTATTTCTTTGCATTGATTGCTGAAGAAGGCTTTCTTATCTCTTCTTGCTATTCTTTGGAACTCTGCATTCAGATGCTTATATCTTTCCTTTTCTCCTTTGCTTTTCATCTCTCTTCTTTTCACAGCTATTTGTAAGGCCTCCCCAGACAGCCATTTTGCTTTTTTGCATTTCTTTTCCATGGGGATGGTCTTGATCCCTGTCTCCTGTACAATGTCACAAACCTCATTCCATAGTTCATCAGGCACTCTATCTATCAGATCTAGGCCCTTAAATCTATTTCTCACTTCCACTGTATAATCATAAGGGATTTGATTTAGGTCATACCTGAATGGTCTAGCGGTTTTCCCTACTTTCTTCAATTTGAGTCTGAATTTGGCAATAAGGAGTTCATGATCTGAGCCACAGTCAGCTCCCAGTCTTGTTTTTGTTGACTGTATAGAGCTTCTCCATCTTTGGCTGCAAAGAATATAATCAATCTGATTTCGGTGTTGACCATCTGGTGATGTCCATGTGTAGAGTCTTCTCTTGTGTTGTTGGAAGAGGGTGTTTGCTATGACTAGTGCATTTTCTTAGCAAAACTCTATTAGTCTTTGCCCTGCTTCATTCCACATTCCAAGGCCAAATTTGCCTGTTACTCCAGGTGTTTCTTGACTTCCTACTTTTGCATTCCAGTCCCCTAGAATGAAAAGGACATCTTTTTTGGGTGTTTGTTAGTTCTAAAAGGTCTTGTAGGTCTTCATAAAACTGTTCAACTTCAGCTTCTTCAGCATTACTGTTTGGGGCATAGACTTGGATTACTGTGATATTGAATGGTTTGCCTTGGAGACAAACAGAGATCATCCTGTTGTTTTTGAGATTGCATCCAAGTACTGCATTTCGGACTCTTTTGTTGACCATGATGGCTACTCCATTTCTTCTGAGGGATTCCTGCCCGCAGTAGTAGATGTAATGGTCATCTGAGTTAAATTCACCCATTCCAGTCCATTTTAGTTCGCTGATTCCTAGAATGTTGACGTTCACCCTTGCCATCTCTTGTTTGACCACTTCCAATTTGCTTTGATTCATGGACCTGACATTCTAGGTTCCTATGCAATATTGCTCTTTACAGCATTGGACCTTGCTTCTATCACCAGTCACATCCACAGCTGAGTATTGTTTTTGCTTTGGCTCCATCCCTTCATTCTTTCTGGAGTTATTTCTCCACTGATCTCCAGTAGCCTATTGGGCACCTAATGACCTGGGGAGTTTTTCTTTTGGTATCCTATCATTTTGCCTTTTCCTACTGTTCATGGGGTTCTCAAGGCAAGAATACTGAAGTGGCTTGCCATTCCCTTCTCCAGTGGACCACATTCTGTCAGACCTCTGCACCATGACCCGCCCGTCTTGGGTTGCCCCGCAGGCATGGCTTGGTTTCATTGAGTTAGACAAGGCTGTGGTCCTAGTGTGATTAGATTGACTAGTTTTCTGTGAGTATGGTTTCAGTGTGTCTGCCCTCTGATGCTCTCTGGCAACACTTACCATCTTACTTGGGTTTCTCTTATAGATGCAGTAAAAGCATTTGACAAAATACAAAACCCATCCATAATAAAAACTTTCAGTAATGTAAGAATAGAGGGGAACTTCCTTGAGTTGATAAAGACTATTTACAGAAAACCTACAGGTTACATCATACAATGGTGAAAGTCTCAAAGCTCTCCCCCTCAAATCAGGTACAAGGCAAGGATGACTCACTTTTTGTGTGTGTGTGTGGAATTCTACTTTTTTGGAGTCAGATACTCACTTCTTACCCATTCAATTGTAATGAGAAGATTTATAGAGTGCATTAGTCAGCAGGAGTTATGGGTAAGGCAGGATATAATGGTGTCATAGTCCATCTGGACTGAGACTAGGCAGCTTCCAAACAACAGAAATTTAATTCTGACATTTTTGGAGGCTAGAAGTCTGAGATCAAGGTACCAGCACAGTTAGATGAGAGTCCTCTTCTGGGCTGCAAACTTCTCATTGTATCCTCAAATGGCAGAATAGGGTAGAGTACTCTGTGAGGTCTCTTTTATAAGAACATTAATCCCATTTATGAAAGCTCTGCCTCATGACCTAGTCACCCAAAGGACCCACCCCAAAGGACCCACCTCCTAATGCCATCACTTTGGGGGTTAAGTTTCAACTACAAATCTTGGGGAGACAAAACATTCATACCATAGCAAATAATGTAGGTGAAAGTTTGAGCTAGGTGACCGCTCTGAATCTAGCTGGAGCTAAAAGACTACAATTACTTCTCCCTCCAAGAATATAATTGATGGAGAACACCACTAATCTAACCCTGTATGGGGCTTGAGGAGCAATGCAATTCAAGAATGCAACAATCAAATTTGGACAAGGTTTCCATTCACTACTGGCAGACAGAACTATAATATTCAAATTGAGGTGATGAATAATGGCAGCATCATGACAAGTCAGACCATTAGCACTCAGAGAAGTGAGAATCATTGTGGATAGAAGAAAGTCTCCTCTGCTGTAGCAAAATCAATAGTGACTGACGAGATGGAAATTTGAAACTGGGCAATTTAGATGCTCTTAATGTGACTTAAAGCAGTGCCACTCAAGTGTGATTTGTGAACTGGTTGGAAGTGCACATTCTCAGTCATAAAGTTTGACCTAGTGAGTCAAAATCTCTGGTGATGAGGGACGGACTCTCCAGGTGGTTTTGGTGCACACTCAAGTTTGAGAATTACTGACTTAGAGGATAGAGGCTTTCCTACCTGATGGAAGAATTCTTAGAAGATAGGGCTGGGAGGAACCTGGGAGAGATGTGAGGGGGCTTGAAGAGACAGAGATCTTCAGAGCAAATAGCAGTTTAAAAGTGGCACTCAGGATTTGTAAGTGGAAGACCATTTACTCTTAAGAGGATATTGGTATAAATAAGGAGCTGAGCTTCTGGAAAAAGAAAAACTTCTGGAAAAACACCTCTTTCTTTCTACCCCAGGAGACTCTGAACTGACTCACAAGGTCAGAAATAATGATGTCCTCCAGTCATGCCCACCTGTGTGGGATCAAGGACATGACTCAGGGGTTCATGAACTTCTAGACATAGATACTGCACTTACCGGTTAACGTTCTGTGGGGGCCCCCAGCAGGGTTTGCCAGCTGTAGCAAATGCTCAAGAATTTCCTCTGTAACATGAATTTTTATGAAAGGTGTAGAATGTAAGGCTGTATTTCTTTTTATAAGGGATGATTATTATAAAAATCTTTCTAATTTTCTCTGAGGGCCTGGGAATATGTAGATAAATAATTGTTTAATACGCAGAGTAGATGTTGTTTTTCATCTGCACAAGTTTTTTATGTAGAATGAGATGATGTCTATGACCCAGGCTGGGCACTCTCCTTTGAAGCCAGGCTACTTCACAGAATTTTTAAAAGCTACAGGTCACTGCCATTCTTTACTTGTATTTCCTGATCTACCTTACTCCCAAAATAAATTCAGAGGACATCAGATAATATCCAGTTGCCCTTAATACCATGAAAATAAACAAGATGACCCAAAGGCTTCCTACTTTGTATGATTCCGTAAACATCAAACTGAATCAGAGCTTTGCTGTTTCTAGCAGTTACAATTATTATATATTCATCAGTTCTTCAGTAACATTCTATCTTGGCTTTGCTAATAAAATTGATGGACTTTGACATGTAATATTCACAAATGCTAGTAAAGCTATGATGATAGCTATGGTTATGATAAATTATTTTTGAAAATGGATATTTGGGAGGATGCTCTATTGTAAAAATGCTACTCTTTAAGGCCATGTCTACATCTGCCTGCAGCTCAGTCTCAGAAAATATTGATTTTAAATTAAGTGTGACATTTAATCTTTTCTATCAAAACAGAAGACCATATGGAGACAAAAAGGGAGACAGAGGTTGGACTTTTGAAAAGAAATGAAAAGTAGAAATGAAAATGGACAGTAGCTCTATATAAAACTGGGTGGTATTTTAAAAGTAACCCATTCAAGAAATAGTGAATTTAGATGACTTATCTTTTTAAAAATTAGCTTATAAATCTAACTTTTAAATTTTGTGAACAATTTTAGTTGATGAGAGAGAATATGGAGAGAATCAAATTGCATTTATAATTTATCATTTGAGTTTCACTATCTTTAGACAGTGCTATATATGAGAAGACATAGAATTCTACTATTGTTTCTCCAACATCCAAGTAATGGGATCTCAGGCCACAGACATGGCCAGTGGGTAGATTCAGTAGGTCAATTATCTCCCCAAATCTACTTGATGGAAACCCAAAGTAATACATTATTTTACATAAATAAAACCTTTAAGAACCATATGAAAAATTTTATTCTTCCAGTCAGGCCCACCCAAAAACTTTGCTTTGGACAAAATGATCACTCTTTAAAGCCCTAATGCTGGACTATGAGTGACCATCATTAATAATTTGATGGTTCAGTGAAGTTACCTGCAACATATTTGAGGGTGCAAGACCCAGATATATCATGCTTTAGGCCAGAATCCTTTGTATCAGACTGAGGGAAGCTGGAGCTGGCCATTTTCTCTTCCTGATAAAGGACATCTGAATATGAATTAGGGAACCATGGTACCAATATCTAATGATCAATCCATCAGTACTTGCCAAACAACTCTATCTGGTGTATGGCCACATTGGTTGTACTTGCTGAAATTTGATCAGAAAAGTTATTGAATCTATACTAAGTGCCGTGTGCTATGCAGGAATCAAATACAATAAAATACACAATAAGGTTTGATATAATCTTGACAAGTTGCTGTTAGGTCCTCATTGTTTTCAAAGTATTGGCACCTTCGTTATCTCATTTGATCTTCTCAACAATCTTACCCCTCACAGTTGAGGATCCTGAGGCCTGTGAGGGGTGGAATGGCTTGCAGTGCTCATTGGTGACCAGTCTTTGATGACCGAACACAGACTAGAACTAACTCACAGACGTTCTTCCATCATTCTTATTTCTGCCCAACTTGCCATTGATTTGTTGCCGTCCACTCTTTACTGATGATCACCGAGTGGTGGAAAACATCACTGACACAGGATATCCTGGTGGCTGAGCCACTCTTCACCGTGGACATGAAAGATGCTGCCTGCCAAGTGGAACTGCCCTGGAAGGCGAGAGGTTTGCAGTATTAACAGGAGCTTGTCATATCGTCGTCAATCATGGTCACGGCACTGCTCTCGCATTTTTAACCTTGCTCCAAAGCGTGATGCCTTTGTTAAGACTTGATATGGAATGGAAGAGAAAGAATGCCTCTCCTGAAGAGAAGCTCACTTTATCAAATGCATTTTAGGACAGGACAAAATCTACTCCCTGACTTTGTGTGAAGTCTTCTCCCTAGAGCAGACTGGACATTCTTACCAAAGTCCATCAAACATTAAAAATTGTCTTCTTATTAACATTTAACCCCAAACCTAGGAAAACTCTATGATACTCTCTCTTTTATTTTGTTCCTTTTGCTTTTACTTCCTTTTTTTTTTTTTTTGGCTGCACTTTGTGGCATGTGGAATCTTACACCCTGAGTGGGGATGGAACCCATGCCCCCTACATTGGGAGTGAGGAGTCTTGACCACTGAACCGCTGAGGAAGTCCGTCTTTACTTCCCTATCTAAGCCATTAATCGGAGAAGGCAATGGCACCCCATTCCAGTACTATCTCTTGGGAAATCCCATGGATGGAGGAGCCTGGTAGGCTATAGTCCATGGGGTCGCGAAGAGTCAGACACAACTGAGTGACTTCACTTTCACTTTTCACTTTCATGCACTGGAGAAGGAAATGGTAACCCACTCCAGTATTCTTGCCTGGTGAATCCCAGGGACAGGAGCCTGGTGGACTGCCATCTATGGGGTCGCACAGAGTCGGACACGACTGACGTGACTTAGCAGCAGCAGCTAAGCCATTAATAAGTCCTTATGGCTCATTCTCCAAAATCTACCCCCTCTGTTTGACCTTGTCCCCTCCTCTCTCATGACCCTCCAAGCTACCAATGCCTCAGCCTGCTGTTCTTTGTCAGGATCCATGGCTCTAACAATCCTTCTTCCTTCATTTGAGGCCCTTCTAATGTGTAGCTTCCAAAAAAGGGACCACAGAAATGCTTTTAAAAATGTAAACCTTGTCACTCCCTATTTCCTGTTTAAACTCTTTCACTGACTACCCATTGACAATGAACTTAAAACCTGAATCCCTTATCCTGACCCACCCCAGGCCCTGACTACCCATCAGCCCTAATGGTCCCCACACCTTTCTCTGTGCTGTCACCACAGCTATTAGAAGGCTGAAAACACTCCCTGCCAAATGGCATGTCCTAATCACTGAAACCTGTGAATGTTACCTTCAGTTCAGTTCAATCACTCAGTCGTGTCCAGCTCTTTGCAACCCTATGGAATGCAGTACGCCAGCCTTCCCTGTTCATCACTAACTCCCAGAGATTACTTAAACTCATGTCCGTTGAGTCGGTGATGCCATCCAACCATCTCATCCTCTGTCGTCCCCTTCTCTTCCCACCTTCAATCTTTCCCAGAATTAGGGTCTTTTCAAATGAGTCAGTTCATCACATCAGGTGGCCAAAGTTTGGAGTTTCAGCTTAAGCATCAATCCTTCCAATGATTCAGGACTGATCTCCTTTAGGATGGACTGATTGGACCTCCTTGCAGTCCAAGGGACTCTCAAGAGTCTTCTCCAACACCACAGTTCAAAAGCATCAATGCTTCAGCACTCAGCTTTCTTTTTTCTTTTTTTTTAAAATTAATTAATTAATTTATTTATTTATTTATTTTAATTTTTACTTTACAATTCTGTATTGGTTTTGGCATACATTGACATGAATCCACCTGTGGTGGATTCATGTCACCAAACATGAGCCCCCCTCCCACCCCCCTCCCCACAACATCTCTCTGGGTCATCCCCGCGTACCAGCCCCAAGCGTGTCATATCCTGCATCAGACATAGACTGGCAATTCGATTCTTACATGATATTATACATGTTTCAATGCCATTCTCCCAAATCATCTCACCCTCTCCCTCTCCCACTGAGTCCAAAAGTCCGCTATACACATCTGTGTCTTTTTTGCTGCCCTGCATACAGGGTCATCATTGCCATCTTTCTAAATTCCATATATATGTATTAGTATACTGTATTGGTGTTTTTCTTTCTGGCTTACTTCACTCTGTATAATTGGCTCTAGTTTCATCCATCTCATCAGAACTGATTCAAATGTATTCTTTTTAATGGCTGAGTAATACTCCATTGTGTATATGTACCACAGCTTTCTTATCCATTCATCTCAGCAGTCAGCTTTCTTTATAGTCCAACTTTCACATCCATACATGAATACTGGAAAAACCATAGCCTTGACTAGACAGACCTTTGTTGGCAAAGTAATGTCTCTGCTTTTGAATATGCTATCTAAGTTGGTCACAGTTTTTCTTCCAAGGAGCAAACATTTTTTAATTTCATGGCTGCAGTCACCATCTGCTGGGATTTTGGAGCCCCCCAAAATAAAGTCTGTCACTGTTTACATTTTTTCCCTGTCTATTTGCCATGAAGTGATGGGGCTGGATGCCATGATCTTAGTTTTCTGAATGTTGAGCTTTAAGCCAACTTTTTAACTCTCCTCTTTCACTTTAATCAAGAGGCTCTTTAATTCTCCTTCACTTTCTGCCATAAGGGTGGTGTCATCTGCATATCTGAGATTATTGATATTTCTCCTGACAATCTTGATTCCAACTTGTGCTTCATCCAACCTGGCATTTCACATGATGTATGTACTCCGCATATAAGTTAAATAAGCAGGGTGACAATATATAGCCTTGACGTACTCCTTTCCCAATTTGGAACCAGTCTGTTGTTCCATGTCTAGTTCGAACTGTTGCTTCCTGACCTGCATACAGATTTCTCAGGAGGCAGGTCAGGTGGTCTGATATTCCCATCTCTATAAAGTAATGTTACCTTATATGGAAAAAAAAGATGTAATTTTTTTGCAGATATGATTGTGTCTTCAGATGAAGAGGTTGATCATCCTGGATTATCTCGTGGGCTCTAAGTCCCATCATGATGTCCTTCTAAGAGGGAGATTCATCAGACAGACACCAAGGAGAATATTTGAAGATGCTGGTCTTGAAGATTAGAGAAATTCAGACACAAACCAAGAAAATCTGGCAGCAACCAGAAGCTGGGAGAGGCAAGGAATAGACTGTCCCCAGCGCCTCCAGAGAAAGCATGGCTCTGCACACACCTTGTTTTCAGATTTCTAGCCTCTGGAACTGGGAGAGAATGAATTTCTGTTTTTTCAAATCATCAAGTGTGTGATAGTTTTTTTACAACAGCTGGTAAAGAACCCACTTGCCAATGCAGGACACTTGGGTTTGATCCCTGGGTTGGGAAGTTTCTCTGGAGGAGGGCATGGCAACCCACTCCAGTATTCTTGCTTGGAGAATCCCATGGACAGAGGAGCCTGGCAGGCTATGGTCCATAGGATTACAGAGTGGGACACGACTGAGCGACTTCGCATGTAGGAAACTGATACATCATCTTAAGGCTTTTATGGTTCCTTCTGCCTGCAACTTATCCTATGAAACCTTCTGCCTCTCTCTTGTTCCTGAGGACTCAGCTGAAATACTAGCTCTTCAGAGAGGACTTCAACCCAGATATTCTTTATCACATCACCTGTTTTATTTTCTTCATCATTGTTTGGAAATTATGTTTATTTATTCTTTGACTTGCTTATTATGTTACTCTAGCACATAAAACAGTATCTGACATGTAATAGATGCTTACTAAATATTTGTTAAAGGAAAGAAAAAAAGAAGGAAAGAATATTACTAACTGATAATAAAGAAAATGCTATTTAATAAATAATATCTAGGCTTTCAAAAAATTTTAGGCTACTATGGTGAATGTTAGGTTGTCTGATATTCCCATCTTTTTCAGAATTTTCCAAAGTTTATTGTAATCCACACAGTCAAAGGCTTTGGCATAGTCAATAAAACAGAAATAGATGTTTTTCTCCCTTGCTTTTTCCATGATTCAGCGATGTTGGCAATTTGATCTCTGGTTCCTCTGCCTTTTCTAAAACCAGCTTGAACATCTGGAAGTTCATGGTTCACATATTGCTGAACCCTGGCTTGGAGAATTTTGAACCTTACTTTACTAGCGACATGAGTTTGAGTGAACTCTGGGAGTTGGCGATGGACAGGGAGGCCTGAAGTGCTGCAATTCATGGGGTCACGAAGAGTCAGACACTACTGAGCGACTGAACTGAACTGAACTGATGGTGAATGTCTTCTACTAGATAAGGTTGCCCATATACAGTCTTACAAATAAAATACAGGGCACTCCATTAAGTAGGAATTTCAGATATGCACAAATAAATTTTGTTTTAAGTACGTCCACCTAAATATTGCATGGGGCATACTTACATTGAAAATTATTTAAATTTAAAATTAAAACTTACCTAGGCATCTTGTTTTGTTTGTCATATTTTTGCTACGTCTGGCAGTCTAACTATAAGCTACTATAGCTCTCTGTTGCAGACAGAGATTGTTATCCTGTCTAAGAAATGAAAGGATAAAATTAAAAAGAAACAGAAACCTTCCCTTGAAAATCTTGTCTCATGCAATTATTCTTCAACATCTTAAAACTACACAAATATCAATGTTTATTCTTCTTTTTTTGAAGGAAAACTAAAGAAGTTGTGCTTGTTTACTCACACCATCCAGAGAAAGACAAACACTGGTTCTGCTAGTGGAAAGCCCTTATGGTTTCACGTATGAATCTGCATGTGTAACCCAGAACTGGGCACAGACCAATTCTACAGAGTGGATCTGTTTCCGTATGTGAAGGCAATGTGAGTAGCTAGAATATGTTTTCATTTCCCGTATAAAGGGCTTCGGGGGAAGTTTGTGATGAGATTTTATGCATTCATCTGTTACTCGCCATCCATTCCAATTTCATTCCCCAGGATCCTGGCTGATGAATGATAAAAGATGGGTTACTAGAGGGGGTGATATATTTCTAGGACTTTCTGATCATGTCCACCTTAGAGACTAGGGCTCCCTGACCACCCATCCCAACACAAGACAGCAGAACTGCAGAGCATACTCCCACTTGTCCAGGCTGAAAGGGAGAGTGGACAGCTGGCAGCCCTGGCAAGGGCAGCTCCCTTGGCCTGTACTGACCCAGAGAGACTAGAGGAGCAACCCTGTGCCATGAGAGTGGAGAAGACACATCACATGTGCAGTGGCTCTGGGCACACCAGGTCCACTCAGTGGAGAGTGTGATCTGATAACTGCAGTCTGATAAGCCAAACTCTTCCCATGGGGAGAAGAGGTCAGAGGAAGATGGGGTGGAAGCTCCCTCTCTAGCACCTCCTTGTCACAGAGAAGGGTTTGTGGACACCCCCTTCCAGGAATACGAGAAGAGGAACATGAATACTTCTCCCTAAAGAGAGGGGAAACTGCTTCAGGGGAAGGAGGTATTTATAGGACTAGGTTGTCAGTATTACTGATGAATGTGACCAGCCTTTCAGCCTGCTAACATAAGAGATTCACTGTGAGAACCCAAAGGTTTACATTGGGCAACAGACCTATCTGAACATCCCCCAAAGCATACTCCAGTAGCTGTGTTCACCTTGAATTTCCTTGCAGATCTAAAAATAAGAAGTTCAGTGGTGAAAGGTTGTCCATCAATATGAAAACAGAGGATGTCAGCCATTCAAATGAAGAGCTCCAAACCACCTGCCTCGGTTTACCTACTGTTATACAGCAGAGGCTCACTTCTGCTCAGCTTGTCTCAGTGAATTCAACCATCACAATTTACAAAACCATTCTAGAAGAAGAGGTTCTAACAATGACTAAAAATGTAAATCCGTCACTAGGGGCAATCTTGTTTTCTTTTTAATTCACAAACAACATTCTTCTGAACCATTTCAGGAGAAAGGAAAATAAAAGTGTCTTAATAAGGACCCACCCCCATCTTTCACAGATTTCCCTGGACTCTTGTTTTAAAGAAGACCAGAGACCATCACTGAGACAGTCTCTTTTCAGCTCAGCACCAACTCAGAATAGGTTTTGTGATCTTTTTGTTTTCTAAAACACATTAACTTCACATTTTAAAGAAGATACTGAGCCCTAGTGGTTAGAAATAGAATTAGGTATATTATCAAATATTCAGACTTCAAGAACTGAGCCTAAGGTAAATTCATTCTTTTGGATCATTGCTTAATATTTCCAGTGGATAATTTGTCTAACTCTATTCATATTCCTCAAAGTAGTAAATGTAAATCTGCTGGATGAACCAGTGCAATTGGATTATTTTATTTAATTTTAAAAGCCATAATATCTGGATTGAGGTATGGACAGGAAGTTCCTCAAGGTTAGCATCAAAATACATTTTATATTATTTTTCTTGTAGAAATTTTAGGCAATATTTGAGATTCCTTAAAGTTTTACACATTGGAAAACTTTCTATAATGTTGCTGATCAGTCTCTCAGTCATGTCTGACTCTTTGTGATACCATGGACTACAGCATGCCAGGCTTCCCTGTTCTTTACAGTTTCCCAGAGTTTGCTCATGTCCATCGAGTCGATAATGCCATCCAACCATCTCATCCTCTGTCGTCCCCTTCTCCTCCTGTCCTCAGTCTTTCCCAGCATCATGGTCTTTTCTAATGAGTTGGCTCTTCACATCAGGTAGCCAAAATATCGGAGCTTCAGCTTCAGCATCAGTTCTTCCAAAGAACATTCAGAATTGATTTCCTTTAGGATTGACTGATTTGATCCCCTTCCAGTCCAAGGGACTCTCAAGAGTCTTCTCCAACAACACAGGTCAAAAGCGTCAATTGTCATCATTTATCCTTCTTTATGGTCCAACTCTCACATCCATATGGAGAAACCACAGCTTTGACTGTATGGAACTTTGTTGGCAAAGTAATGTCTGCTTTTTAATACACTGTCTAGTTTGTCATAGCTTTTCTTCTAAGGCACAAGTGTCTTTTAATTTCATGGCTGCAGTCACCATCCCAGGAAAATAAAATCTGTCACCGTTTCCATTGTTTCCCCATCTACTTGCCATGAAGTGATGGGACTGGATGCAATGATCTTTGTTTTTTGAATGTTGAGTTTTAAGCCAACTTTTTCACTCTCCTCTTACACCTTCATCAAAAGGGTCTTTAGTTCTTCTTCACTTTCTGCCTTAAGGGTGGAGTAACAGGCAAGTTTGGTTTTGGAGTACAAAATGAAGCTGGGCAAAGGCTAACCGAATTCTGCTAAGAGAACACACTGATCATAGCAAACACTCTCTTCCAACATCACAAGAGGTGGCTCTACACATGGACATCACCCGATGGGCAAATCAAAGTCAGATTGATTATGTTCTTTGCTGCCGAAGATGGAGAAGCTCTATACAGTCAGCAAAAGCAAGACAAGAAGCTGACTGTGGTTCAGATCATGAACTCGATATTGCAAAATTCAGACTTAAATTAAAGAAAGTAGGGAAAACCACTAGACCATTCAGCTATGACCTAAATAAAATTCCTTATGATTATACAGTGGAGATGACAAATAGATTCAAGGGATCAGATCTCATAGAGTGCCTGAAGAACTATTGACGAAGGTTTGTAACGTCGTACAGGAGGTGGTGATCAAAACCATCCCCAAGAAAAAGAAATTCAAAAAGGCAAAATGGTTGTCTGAGGAGGCCTTACAAATAGCTGAGAAAAGAAGAGAAGTGAAAAGAAAAGGAGAAAAAGAAAGATACATCCATTTGAATGCAGAGTTCCAAAGAATAGCAAGGAGAGATAAGAAACCCTTCCTCAGTGATCAGTGCAAAGAAATAGAGGAAAACAACAGAATGGGAAAGACTAGAGATCTCTTCAAGAAAATTAGAGATACCAAGGGAACATTTCATGCAAAGATGGGCACAATAAAGGACAGAAATGGTTTGGCCCTAACAGAAGCAGAAGATATTAAGAAGAGGTGGCAAGAATACACAGAAGAATTATATACAAAAGATCTTCATGATCCAGATAATCACAATGGTGTGATCACTCATGTAGAGCCAGACATCCTGGAATGTGAAGTCAAGTGGGCCTTAGGAAGCATCACTATAAACAAAGCTAGTGGAGGTGATGGAATTCCAGCTGAGCTATTGAAAATCCTAAAAGATGATGCTGTGAAAGTGCTGCCTTAAATATGCCAGCAAATTTGGAAATCTCAGAAGTGGCCCTAGGACTGGAAAAGGTCAGTTTTCATTCCAATCCCAAAGAAAGGCAATGCCAAAGAATGTTCAAACTACTGCACAATTGTACTCATTTCTATAAAGTATAATCAACTAATTGAAAGGATTAATTATAGGGGGTTTCCTTGTGGTCCAGTGGCTAAGACTCTGCTTCCAATCCAGGGGATCTAGGTTGGATCCTTGGCTAGGGAACTAGATCCCACATGCTGCAACTTAAGATCCCATGTGATGTAACTGTGCAGAAAAGTAAATTGATAATAAAAGGGTTAATTATAAAAATAAATATTATAAATTTCAATTTTTCATTGTTTCTTTCTAATTAAAAATAATATGTGTGTTCATTGTAAAAATCTCAAAGTTTTTAAAATAAAAATTATAAATTTACCTTCCTTCTACTCCAACTCTACACTCCAGAGATACCATGGTTAATAGTTTGACATGTATCTTTTCAGATTTTGTTTTCCTATTCCCACAGAAACACATATGTAAATATATTTTAGTTTATTTTAATATGTATTATGAAAAAATGTAAAGTTGAAGAAAGCGGTGGCTCAGACGGTAAAGCATCTGCCTGCAATGCGGGAGACCTGGGTTCAATCCCTGGGTCAGGAAGATCCCCTGGAGAAGGAAATGGCAACCCACTCCAGTACTCTTGCCTGAAAATCCCATGGATGGAGGAGCCTGGTAGGCTACAGTCCATGGGGTCGCAAAGGGTCAGACATGACTGAGCGACTTCACTCTCACTTTAATGAGCCAACATATACCTATCACCCAACTTCAATCATTTTCAATTTCTCATCAGTCTTGCTTTATCTGTTTTCCCACTTACTTTTTCCCGTCCCTCACTGGATCATTTGTAAGCAAATCTAAGACATAACATTTTATTAACAAACACCTCAGTATTTATGTCTAAAAGACAGGGACATTTATTATTTTTTAAATTTAAATTTATTTATTTTAATTGGAGGCTAATTACTTTACAATATTGTATTGGTTTTGCCACACATCAACATGAATCCGCCACGGGTGCACACGTGTTCCCCATCCTGAAACCCCCTCCCACCTCCCTTCCCATACCATCCCTCTGGGTCATCCTCGTGCACCAGCCTCAAGCATCCTGTATCCTGCATCGAACCTGGACTGGTGATTCATTTCTTATATGATATTATACATGTTTCAATGCCATTCTCCCAAATCATCCCACCCTCTCCCTCTCCCACAGAGTCCAAAAGACTGTTCTATACATCTGTGTCTCTTTTGCTGTCTCGCATACAGGGTTATCATTACCATCTTTCTAAATTCCATATATATGCGTTAGTATACTGTATTGGTGTTTTTCTTTCTGGCTTACTTCACTCTGTATAATTGGCTCCAGTTTCATCCACCTCATTAGAACTGATTCAAATGTATTCTTTTTAATGGCTGAGTAATACTCCATTGTGTATATGTACCACAGCTTTCTTATCCATTCCTCTGCTGATGGACATCTAGGTTGCTTCCATATCCTGGCTTTATAAACAGTGCTGTGATGAACATTGGCATACACGTTAAGACAGGGACTTTTAAAAAAACATTACCACACCTAAAATTTTCTAAATAAATAATTCTTAAATAACATGGACTACTTCGTGTTCAAATATCCTAAATATTTGAAGAATATAATGATATATATAACCATATATATATAACTATATGTATGTCTAGTATATTTAGCACACGAGACATAGTGCTATATTTCTGCAGAAAACGTTAAACTTGAGGAATAAATAATAGATCAGTGTTGTTGAGATCCACTGGAAATTTTGAGCTTGTGTCTTATACTCCTACCTATTAATATCTAGAATTCTATTATCTCAGTCAGGCTTAAAACTCACTTCCTCCATAAATCACAAGTAACATCAAATATCTTTTCATATACATATTTTCCATTCATATATCCTTAGTGAAATGTCTCTTAATGTCTTTGGCCCATTTTTAAATTGAATTATCTTTTTGTTTGTTTTTTTTTTACTGTAGATTTTTGAGTGTTCTTTATTTCTTAAGATATGAATCCCTTGTCAGATGTATGGCTTGCAAATATTTTCTTCCATGCTCTAGCTAGTATTTTTGTCCTAACAGGCCCTTTCACATAGCAAAAGTTTTTCATTCTGATGTTGTCTAATAGGGATCATGCTTTTGGTATCAAGTTTAAGCCTTGGATCAGCACAGTTAATCCTATGTTATCATCTAAAAGTTGTATAGTCTATGTTTTGCATTAAGGTCTATGATTAATTTCAAGTTAATTTTTGCATATGTATGAGTCATAGGTCAAAATTCACTTTTTCTATGTTTATTCAGTTGCCACGGTATCACTGGTTGAGAAGACTACCTTTTCAAAAATCGTTTCTTGCATCTTTAGAAAAAATCAGTTGACTGTTCTTGTGTGGCGTTATTTCTGGGTTTTCTATTTCATTCCATTGATCTCTATGCCTTTTGATTAATATAAATTTTGTATAATGTTTCTAACTATTTCCCACTATACAACCTAGTCACCTGCCCACTATGGTTCATTGCTCAGCCACAGCCTCTTAATCATTGTGTTCCTGGGGTAAGTTTATTTCATTTGTGAAGATTCATGTCAATGTATGGCAAAACCAATACAGAATTGTAAAGTAAAATAAAAAATAAATTAAAAAAATAAAAAATAAAAAAAAAATAATAAAAGAAGATACAGAGAATCCTGAATATTATTCTGTTCTAATGGTACTGTGTGAATTTCCTTGTGAAAATATCTAATCTGTTTATTAAAAATTTTTGAAGCTATTAAAAACAAGAAAAATTTGAGTTTATCTTCATGTCACTTCTTATCTGATGTTTACAAAATCCAAATATCTCACATTTCATTTCCCTTTAATGCCCAGCTTTCAACAGTCTGAAGCTCCATTCCATTTGCCTATAGAAATTCAATTCTTTCTCTCAGGTCTCTGAGAACACTCTCTCCTGCTTACCTGTCCCACCAGTGTACCCCAGCTATGTCACTTTAGCTGGTCATCCGGTCCCGACCTCTGTTTAGCTTTTCTATAGGCCCTTCTCACTGCCTTGAGATGGGTCTTCTTCTGCCATAGTTCTCTCTATACTGCTTTGCTTCAGGTATAGGAACAGGTGTGCAGGCCAGTCCCTACATTTCCAACATGGTAGCTGGGACCAGGCTGCCTATTTAACAAGACTTTATTAAAACCTGAAGTGTCATGCAGAGGATTGTGGCATAGACCATTGAAACACATGAAAATGCCCTTCCACAGGCCCCTACCAGACACGCTCTCACTAGTCCCTGGTCTGCCCTGAAGTTGTGAGGGCTCCCTGCTCTTACCCCAAGAAGGGTGCCCTTGGGCATCTCCCCTTCTAAAATTCAAGTTTCCAAACTCCTTGAAGCTCCAGAAAAGAAACTTTATTTTAGAGCACAGTTTAAGGCCCATCTTGAATTAATATTTCCTGGGCAAGGCTAACATCTTGAAACACCCTACCTTTCTAAATTATTTTTTCTTTTTAAAAAAATAATTGGATGATAATTGCTTTACACTATTGTGTTAATTTCTACCATACATCAACATGAATCAGCCATAGGTGTACATACATACATATATATATATATATATGTCCCCTCCGTCTTGAACTTCTTTCCCATCTCCTGCTCCATCCCATTGCTCTAAGTTGTCACAAAGCACCGAGTGTGAGCTCCATGCATCATACAGCAAATTTCCACTGGCCATCTATTTTACATATGAGAAAATATGTGTTTCATTTGTTACTCTTTCAATTTGTCTCTCTCTCTCCTTTCCCCACTGCATCCACTAGTCTCTCTTCCTAAATGTTTTAAAATTTTAATTACTTTATTTGGTTGCGCCGGTCTTAGTTGCAGCACATGGGATCTTTAGTTGTAGCATGTGAATTCTTTGTTGCATGCAGCATGTGGGATCTGGTTCTCGGACTAGGGATCCAACCCAGGCCCCCTGCATTGAGATTGCAGAGTCTTAGCCACTGGACCATCAGGGAAGTCCCCAAACAACCTATTTTTATAAGGAGAACTTATTTTTATTCAAAGGAGTTGGCCCTAAAAGTCCCACAAAAGCTATCTGTAGTTCAGAATGTATAATAAGTAGCCTGATTCTACTGATATTTGCAGCACATAGTCTTAAGCCTCATTCTTCCTTCTTCTCATGTCCCACATCAGGGAAAAAGATGGAGCAAGTCCAGTTGCTCCTTCCTTCAGGATGGTAGGTGGTTCAAAAGATGAGAGCCTGTGCCCATGCAGGAACAGCCTCACCCCAGATCCATCCCCTAACCACAGTAACTGCTCACAGTCAGTCCCATTTTCTTGCTCTCTTGAGCCATTTTGGGCCTGCCTGGTACGCCTGCCCTGCTTGCCCCAGAAAGCCTGCAGTTATATAATAACAAATCTCTTCATACCCTTTTGGTGTTCTTGTGACAACATCAGTCTTCACAGACAAACCACATTTTGGATGTGGGTCCATCTTACTGTGGCTGATTTGGATATCATGACAATATCAGAATATGTCTTAAAAACACACCAGAGAATAGCTTGAGTTAAGTTTTGGCAGTTCTTGTTCTTTTGGCAGTCCAGTGCTCTTTAGGGTTCCTTCATAATCAAGAGGTAAAGATAAGATTTCACACCTTGTTTTGGTTATGCAAGACACACAAACATTTCCAGGAACAAAAATTAAATTTCAGAGCTTGTAGAGTCTACATTTCTATTTGGCATGCACCAGTCTTCTTAAGGGCTTCCCGGGTGACTCAGATGGCAGAGAATCTGTCTTCAGTGTGGGAGTTTGATCCCTGGGTCGGGAAGTCCCCTGGAGGAGGGCATGGCGACTCACTCCAGTATTCTTGCCTGGAGAATCCCATGGACAGAGGAGCATGACGGGCTGCCATCCATGGGGTTTCAAAGAGCTGGACATGTCTCTCTGTGAGAGACTAAGCACAGTCTTCCTAAAGGACACAGTAGATGGGAATCAACTCTACTCACAAAGAAATGACCTTTTGCGTTTTTATACAGATCAGAAACCCTGCCTCCTCTGGAATATTAACTTTACCTTTTTATAACCTACAGTCTTATTAAAAGTTCCCCCTGCCATCCAATCCCTAAAAAAAAAAAAAAAAAGAAAGAAAGAAAAGAAAAGAAAACAAAAACAGAAGTACAAAGTTAAATCAAATCTTTGCCTGCAAAGAAAAAGAAAAATACTTTGAAATTTTAAAATAGCAGGTCTGGACTTCTCTGGTGGTCCAGTGGTTAAGAATCCACCTGCCAATGCAGGGGACCTGGGTTCGCTCCCTGGATGGGTACGATCCCTCATGCCACAGAGTAACTGAACCCGAGTTCTAGGGCCCAGGTGCTGCAGCTACTGAACCCTGAGTACCTAGAGCCTATGCTCCGCCACATGAGAAACCACCACAATGAGAAGCTCAAGCACCGCAACAAAGAGTAGCCTCTGCCCTCCGCAGCTAGAGAAAGCCTGCGTGCAGCAATGAAAACCAAGTACAGCCAAAAATAAATAAATATGTAAACTTAAAAAAAATGTAAAATGAAATAAAATAGCAGGTCTTACCCTGCTTGTGGGTTTCCTCACCATCAGAGTAACAGGTAGGATAAAACCACCTCCACCAAAACCTAACCCAAATTCCTTTATCCCTTGACCTTTCACGAAGAAATACAGAACTAGCATATTTAACAAAAAACGTTATCCTCTTCAGTGAATGCATTCTTAATTTCCCACCTTGTGAGTTTCCTTAAATGATTAATCAAGGCTTATTTAAAGTTGATCTAGATAAGACTGAATTTTTCAAAAGCAAGAGGCATATAATTTAGGTATTAATTTATACAGAAATTCCAAAAGCATGAATATTCTCCAACAAAGTTGGCCTCTAATAGGTACTGTACCTTGAAGTCTGTCTGTAGAACTTGACTTACTTAATGTCAATGCAACGTCATTTTGCTAGGAAAGCTAATGCCCAAACTAGGTAAGACATGAGAACATGGAGTTTAAGAGCTTTGCCCTTAACTGCCATAATCAAGATGCAATTAATAGAAGTAGTAGCCACAGAGAGGATAGTAGGGAGTCTCAGTCACAAAGATGAACACACACAACTAAAAATCATTAACCACGTAAGGAAAGTAACACCTTGAAAGAGATTCAGCAAATAAACTTAAAAGTCAATACCTGAGAGTTAATAGAGTACATAAATATATTTTAAAATGCCAAGAGTAATACCTTCAGAGAAGATATTATACCCGCAAAAGAAGAAGACCCTACAATTAAAAAGAGCCAATTGGGGATACTAAAAATATAAATATAAAAATTGTCATGAAGATAAATAAATGTATAAATTGTCACAGAAGAACAAGATGATTAAAGAACCAATTAGAAAGTGGGAATATTGAAAATTATTAAGGAATTCTTCCAGATTATTAAGCAAGAGAGTAAAGATAATATATGAGAGAAAAATAGAGACATGGAAAATAAGTCCATAAATTCCAGTATCAGTATGATGCATGTTACAGAATAGCAGGTGTTACAGAAGAGGAGAAAAAGAGGAGAGGAAATAATCAAAAGAATAATAGAATATTCCCACCTAGACAGAAATCTTCAGTTTGAGAGTGTCCACCGGAGGCTGGGCAGATGACACATCACAGTAAAATTTTCCATGTCAAACACAACCTCATAAAAGTTTTCAGTGAATAGGGAAAACAAAACAAACAAACAAAATGAACAAAATATCAGGCTATCTACAAAGGAATAAGAATCAGGATGTTATGCCATAAAAACCATACCTCTTTCAGAGAAATAATTTTTTCTCCCCTTTCATCAAAAGAGTTATGAAACCTATCATGTTATTTACTTTTTTGCCCTGGATGACAGGAAACCATACATAATGATTAAACACTGAAGCCATGTTAACCTAATGTGCTAGAATATTTTAATTTTCTTTTTTGTTTGTTTCTGGTTTTCAGTAGCTTTGTCTATTTTATTAAGCTTTTTTTATAAGTCTTAAATTTTTAAAAAATTGTAATGAAATATATAAATACATAAAATTTACCACCTTAGCCATTTTAAGCATACGGTTCAGTTTTGTTAAGGCTATTCACATCATTGTTCAACAAATCTAAAGAATTTGTTTCATCTTAAACGTCTAAAACTGTGTACCCATAAAACATGAATTCCCTCCTCAGTCTCTAGTAACCACTGTTCTACTTTTTGACTACTCTAGGTACCTCATTCACTGCTTCCACTTTTCCCCCTTTTATTTGCCATGAAGTGACTGGATGCCAAGATCTTAGTTTTTTGTTGTTGTTGTTATTTAGTGTTGAAACCCATTAGATCTATGACAAACCTAGACAGAGTATTAGAAAAGGCAGAGATATCATTTTGGCAACAAAGGCCTGTATAGTCAAAGCTATCTGTGGTTTTTCCAGAAGTCATGTGTGAATGTGAAAGTTGGACCGTGAAGAAGGCTGATGGCTGAAGAATTGATGCTTTTAAATTTTGGTGCTGGAGGAGACTCTTGAGAGTCCCTTGGACAGCAAGGAGACCAACCAGTCAAACCTAAAAGAAATCAATCCTGAATAATTCATCAGAAGGACTGTTGCTGAAGCGGAAGCTTCAGTATTTTGGCCACCTGAGGCAAAGAGCTGACTCAATGGAAAAGACCCCAACGTTGGGAAAGATTGAAGGCATAAGGAGAAGGGGGCAGCAGAGGATGAGATGGTTGGGCAGTAGAGGATGAGATGGTTAGACAGCATCACCGACTCTAGACAGCATCACCGACCCAATGGACATGAATTTGAGCAATCTCCTGGAGATGGTAGAATATAGAGGACCCTGGTGTACTGCAGTTTATGGGGTCACAAACAGTTAGACACAACTTAGCAAATGAACAACAATCAGGTACCTCATATACATAAATTCACACAGTATTTGTACTTTTTTTCATGACTACCTTATTTCACTTATCATAATGTCTTCAAAGTTCATGCATATTTCACTGTGTGTCAGAGTTTCCTTGCTCATAGAGAAAGAACTGTGGATACAGCAGGGGAAGGAGAGGATGAGATGAATTGAGAAAGTACCACTGACATATATAGACTGCTGCTGCTGCTGCTAAGTTGCTTCAGTCATGTCCGACTCTTAACGATGCCATGGACTGCAGCCTACCAGGCTCCTCTGCTGGTATGGGATTTTCCAGGCAAGAGTACTGGAGTGGGTTGCTGTTGCCTTCTCCAACATATATACACTACTATGTGTAAAATAGATAACTAGTGGGAAGATAATGTGTAAAATAGATAAAAATAGATACAGGGAGCCCAGCCTGGTTCTTTGTGATGACCTAGATGGGTGGGATGGAGAGTGGGTAGGAGGGAGGCTAAAGAAGGAGGGTATATATAAAGACAGTCATGACCAATTCTCATTGTTATACAGAAGAAATCAACCCAACATTGTAAAGCATTTATCTGCCAATTAAAAAAAGAATTTCTCTGCTTTTTAAGGTTGAATAATATTCTATTATATGGATATACTACATCTTGTTTATCCATTCATCTGTTGAAAACTTGAGTTGCTTCAACCTTTTGGCTATTTTAAATAAAGCTACTATGAACTTGAGTATGCAACTCTCTCTCCAAGACCCTACTCTCAATTCTTTGAGATATACCAAGAGTTTGGATTGTTGGATCATATGGAAATTTTGTTTTCTAATTTCAAGGAGCTCCCATACTGTTTTCCACAGTGCCTAACCATTTTAGATTCCTACCAACAGTATCTAAGAGTTCCAATTTCTCTATGTTCTCACCAAAATTGTATGTTTCTTTACTAGTAATCATCCTATTGGGTACGAGGTTTTATCTCATTGTGAGTTTGATTTATATTTCTCTAACAATTAGTGATATTGAGCATGTTTTTATTTTCTTCTTGGTCAATTGTATATCATCTTTGGAGAAATGTCACATTTGTATATCTCCTTTGGAGAAATGTCAAATGTCTTTTGCCATTAAAAAAAATTGAAGTATAGTTGATATACAATGTTGTGCCAATCTCTGCTGTATAGCAAAGTGACTCAGTTACATACACATAGACATTCTTTTTTAAAAATTCTTTTTCAGTATGGTTTATTATAGGATATATAGTTCCCCGTGATATACAGCAGTACCTTGTTATTTATCCATCCTATATATAATAGTTTGCATCTGTTAATTCCAAACTCCCAGTCCTTCCCTCTCCCTCCTCCTTCCCCCTTGGCGATCACAAGTCTGTTCTTTATGTTTGTGAGTCTGTTTTGTAGATAATTTTACTTGTGCCATATTTAGATTCCACATGTAAGTGTTATTATGTGATATTTGTCTCTTTGTGACTTCACTTAATATGATAATCTTTAGTTACATCCATGTTGCTGCAAATGGCGTTATTTCATTCTTTTTTATGGTTGAGTAGTATTCCATTGTGTGTATCTCTATGTATACAGACACACACACGCACCACATTTTCCTCATCCATGGACATTTAGGTTGTTTCCATGTTGCTATTGTGAACAGTGCTGCTATGAACATAGGGGTACATGTGTCCTTTTGAATTGTAGTTTTGTCTGTGTATACACTCAGGATGGGATTGCTTGATCTTATGCTAATTTTATTTTTAGTTTTCTGAGGGATCTCCACGCTGTTTTCCATAGTGGCTGCATCAACTTACATTCCTACAAACAGTGTAGGAGGGTTGCCTTTTCTCCACACCCTCTGCAGCATTTGTTATTTGTAGACTTTTTAAAGATGGCCACCCTGATGATGTGAGGTGGTATCTTACTGTAGTTTTGACTTGCATTTCTGTAATTAGTGATGTTGAGCATCTTTTAATGTGCCTATTTGCCATCTGTATGTCTTCTTTGGAGATGTGTTTATTAAGGTCTTTTGCTCATTTGTTGATTGGGTTGTTTGTTTTTTTGTTGTTGTTGAGTTGTATGAGCTGTTTGTATATTTTGGAGATTAAACTCTCGTCTTTTGCATCATTTGCAAATATTTTCTCCCACTCCATAAACTGTCTTTTTCAAATGGCTTCTTTTGATGTGCAAAAGCTTGTAAATTTGATTAGGTCCTGTTTGTTTATTTTTTTTTATTTCTATTGCTTTGGAAGCCTGACCGAAGAAAACATTGGTCAGAGAATGTTTTGCTTGTGCTGTCTTCTAGGAGTTTATGTCTTATATTTAAGTCTTTAAGCCATTTTGAGTTTATTTTTGTGCATGATATGAGGGTGTGTTCTAACCTTCTTTTGCCACTTTTTAAATCAAGTTGTTTGGGTGCTTTTTGTTGTTGTTGTTTATCCCAGTATCACAATATTTTGATTACTACAGTTTTGTAGTAAGTTTTGAAGTTTTGTAGTAAGTTTTGAAAATCAGAAGTGTGAAACCTCCAACTTTATTATTTATTGTCAGGTTTGTTTTGACTATTTGGGTCTCCTTGAGGTTCTATTAGAATTTTAGGATGGAATTTTCTATTTAAGAAAAAATGTCATTGGGATTTTGATATTGATTTTATTGATCCCTTTGGGTATATACATATGCAATACATATATCAATATATATATTAAATAAGTAAATATGTAAATATATTTTTAATGTCTTGCAATTCATGAGTATATATTTCCATTTATCAGTGTTTAATTTCTTTTACCAATATTTTATAGTTTTTAGTGTATAAGTCTTTTGCCTGCTTGGTTAAATTTATTCCTAAGGATTTTATTCTTTTAAATACCATCATAAATAGAATTGTTTTCTTAATATCCTTTCAAAAATTATTTATTGTTGGTGCTTATAAACATGACTGATTTTTGCAGGCTGATTTTATACCCTGTGATTTTGTTAAATGCATTATTAGTTTTAATAAGCATGTGTGTGTGTGCATGTGCACACATATGTGCATCATCTTTTTTACATATAAAATCATACTATTTGTGAACAGAGATAATTTCACTTCTATCTTCCAATTTGATGCCTTTTATTTCTCTTTCTGGCCTAATTGCTCTGGCTAGGACTGCCAGTGCTGCTGCTGCTGCTGCTCAGCCGACCCCACAGACGGCAGCCCACCAGGCTCCCCCGTCCCTGGGATTCTCCAGGCAAGAACCCTGGAGTGGGTTGCCATTTCCTTCTCCAATGCGTGAAAGTGAAAAGTGAAAGTGAAGTCGCTCAGTCGTGTTCGACTCCTGGCGACCCCATGGACCGCAGCCCACCAGGGATTTCCCAGGCAAGAGTACTGGAGTGGGGTGCCATTGCCTTCTCCAACTGCCAGTACTATGTTGAATCAAAGCGATGAAAGTAAACACTCCTATCCTATTCCTGATCTTAGAGGTAAAGCTCTCAGCTTTTCACCATTAAGTATGATATTAGCTCTGGGCTTTTCATATGTGTCATTTATCATGTTACTTTAATTCCTAGTTTGTTACATCTTTCTATCATGAAAAGGTGTCAAATTTTGTCAAATGCTTTTTCTGCATTAATTGAAATGATCATGGGTTCCTCCCTTCTTTATTCTGTTAATGTGGTATATTCAACTGATGAATATTTGTGTGATGAACCCTTCTTGCATTCAAGGAGTAAATCCACTTGGTCATAGTGTGTAAGGCTTTAAAATGTACTGTTAAATTCTGTCTGTTGATATTTTCTTGAGGATTTTAGCAGCAGTATTCATCAAAGATATTGGTCTGTAATTTTTTTCTCCTAGTGTTTTTGTCAGGATTTGGTGTCAGTGTAATGCTGACATCATAAAATGAGTGTGGTATTGATCCCTCCTCTTCAGTTTTTAGGAAGAGTTTGTGTTTAGAGAATTAGTATTAATTCTTCTTTAACTGTTTGGTGGACTTCACAAGTGAAGTTTTCTGGGCCTGGACATTTCTTTTTTGGAAGTTTTTGATTACTGATCCAATCTCCTAACTGGTTTTGGGTATTCAGACTTTTTATTTCTTCATAATTCAGTCTTGGTAGGTTTTATGATTCTAAGAACTTGTCCACTTCACCTGGAGTGTTCAATTTGTTGGTATGCAATTGTTTATACTATTCTCTTATAATAATTTTTATTTCTGTAAAGTTTATTTTAGTATCCCTTCATTCATTTACAATTTCATCTGAGTCTACAGTTCTGCAGTCTTCTTGCAGCTCTCAGGCCCCACCAGTGCCTCCAGAGACCTCCAACATAATACCCAAACTAAGCCAGCATTCCCATCTGTGCTCCAAGTAATATGAGAAAGAAACCAGAACTCCAGGCATCTTCCACACAATCCAGAACATTGCAAGCAAGCTCCACTCTTTCCTTGCTGTCCCAAGGGAGCAACCAGGAATTGGTCAACTTCCTCCCAACACACCACACTGCCATGAGCAGGAGGTGGAGCAAGAGTGAGCAGAAGTGCCATAAAATTTCCTGCCATTTTCAATGTGCCATTTTCTTGGTTAGGCATTTGCTTATTGCAACTTTTTAACTGGTTTCTAGAATTCTTGCAAAGCTGCTTTGGTTTGTAAGTTGTTGTTTGTTTAATATTGTGGGAGAATGAGGGTGTAGCACTTACAATTCTTCCATCTTATTGATGTCACTCTCCTGTATAAATCTTTTAAAAAGTAAATAGCCTTTTATCTTTTTTAGAAATATGTCATAAATAAACTGAATAAATAAAATTAAATTCACATCATTTAAGAGGAAACAATTGCAGAATGCTAATAATTTTGTGCTTCAGATTGTTGAGTAGAAGAAATTAAGGTTTTCTTGAGAGTTTAATGCTCAGAGAAAGGGCAAAGAGGTGCCAAAAAAACCCAGTAAATATCAATGGTTTAAATAGCTATAGGCCCAGAGGGCCAGAAGTTTTAAAAGAAACCTTCCAAATAATCTTCAGTTAAATGGAAAGTAATAAGATACTATTTAGTGACTGTGTTGTATGCTGCAGTTCATGGGGTTGCAAAGAGTCAGACACGACTGAGCGACTTAACTGAACTGTAACATTTGGAGATTACTGAATTGGTGCTTACAAATTTTTATTTTGTAAAGTAGGTTTTGTACCAGTTAGGCATATGTTCATTTGCAAGAAAAAATATTATCCATCAATGGTTTAATAAATCTGGTTACATTTTCTAATATAAGAAGCCTGGAAGTAGAAAGATTCAGGCTTCCGTTCATCAGTTCAGTGATGTCAGAACATGCATTGCATTTCTTCTAGTCTTACACTCATGGGTGCTAATAAGTTCCCACTGCCCCACATTCAAAGCAGGAAGAAGAGGGAAAGTTGGTGCCAGTTATCAGACTGTTTGTCAGGAATACACATAAATTTCCCAGGAACCCCTGGGAGACTTGAGGTTACAGCTCATTGGCCATAACATGGTCATATGGCCTTCTTTGCTACAGAGAATACTGAGAAAGTATATTCCCACATTTTTCAGTTTATGCTGTGAAAGATGGCAACAGAGGAGAGAAGTGGGGTGGACTTACCCTATTGGGTAAGCAGATCCAGCAGTGTTTCCCAAGGGGATACTTAATGAGTAAAATCCCACTTGGTCCTCAGGTAAATAAGCGAGTAATTCTATGCCTTTATTTTATCACAGACTTCCTTATACTCCAGAGTACTCTTATAGACAGATGTATTCACAAAGTATATTCCTCAGTGTCAATTTTAAGATGAGGCTTCCTAATTTGGAACAAAAGCATATATTCCTTTTTCCACCTACTAACAATTTTAATAATATAATGACATTTTTATGAACTCATTCAACCAACATTTATGAAGTATTAAATATGTGATAGTAATTATGGTAGACACTGATAATTCAAAGATGAATAAGATAAGATCCATAGCCTCAAGTAGTTCATAGTCCAGAAGTTAAACACTTTGAGTAGATAATTATATACATGTAAATTATAATTTATTTATAAAAAGATGATTAATGATCATATATGATAGTATGTTTATCCAGCTTGATGATAACATATTCTAAGTCTGTGGACAGGGCTTCCCAGATAGCTCTAGTGGTAAAGAACCAGCCTGCCAATGCAGGAGACAGAAGAGATGCATGTTCGCTCCCTGGCCTGGGAAGATCCCCTGGAGTTGAAAATGGCAACCCACTGCAGTATTCTTGCCTGGAAAATCCCATAAACAGAGGAACCTGACGGACTATAGTCCACAGGGTCGCAGAGAGTTGGACACAACTGAAGCAACTTAGCACACACGAATGCAGTCTGTGGAAAGCCTTTAGAGTCTGCCCGTTTTGCTCGGAGATCGAGGGAGAATTAGACACAACTCAAAGTTCCTTAAGCAAATGTTCTTTTGTAATGACAGCACCTTTCTTTAATCTTTGTATTGTCCCTGATGTCATTGAAGTCTGTCAGTCTTTAATAAGGCTAGCTTACCCAACTTGATGGTAATGCAGAGGTTTGAATTTAGGTACCACGGTGAGGGACAGGGAGGCCTGGTGTTCTGCAGTCCATGCGGTTGCAAACAGCTGGACACGACGGGGTGACTGAATGACAACAACCGGTGATATACAAGGAAACTAAGAACGTGATCAGTATTTAGCTTTATATCTTAAAAGAACTGATGAGTTACTAGGTCTGGTTCACTTGATGTACCTGGGTTCTGAGTAGGAAAAAGAATATGAGTCAGACCCGCACCTGGCAGCCTAAGGCACTCCCTAATAGAGCCACTGAGATCTGCTGCTAACAAACAGACAAAAGAGAATGGTTCCACCTTTCCTTCTCTTCTTTCGGCAGCTCACAACTGCCTGGAATCATGAGAAACTTTCATTTCTTTTTGGGGCTAGGAATATTTCCCCCTTTGCCCCATTGCATTACAAGAGATCACCATGCACCATTAAACCTTGCTGTCCTTTACCTATATTTGTAACTCTGTATCTCTATGGAAAAGTCCTTTTTTTTTAGAGTAGAAATCCATGAACTTCAGTCCATGGGACAAATCCTGTAGTTGTACACCCTGTGAACTAAGAAAGGTTTCTATATTTTAATTAGTTGAAAAACTCAAAAGGAGGATTTTTTGTGATATGTGAAAATTATATGAAATTCACAACTCTGTCCACCAATTCATATCGAAACACAGCCATGTTCACTTTTTTACACATTGTCTGTGGCTGCTTTTGAGGTATAATGGCTGAGTTAAAGAGTTCCAAACAAGATTATATCATTTACAAAGTATGAAGTGTTTACTAAATGTTTACTAAAACTAAAATGTTTATAAAATGTTTACCTTTATAGGAAAATTTATAGGAAAATTTTGCCAGCCTCTGATTAAGAAGAAAAATCTCCACTTCTGCATATAGAGCAGAAGTCTATAATCACATTGCTATACTTCACTGAGCAAACTGGGATTGTATATCACTATCAGTCTACCAGGTGTAGGGGCATTGGCATCATGGCACAGCACAGCAGTAATCAAACATTTTTAGCAACAGAACTGTCTTTTGGAAGGGTCTCTAAGGTCCCTCGGGTGGCCTGTAGGTTCTGTAGCTGTATGTTTGCCTAAGTCTCAGCCTCATACCGTCTGTGTGTTAATTAGGACTCTGTGCCATTGCTAGGAGGAGCTGTTCAACACCCAGAAGTTTCATTGTTTCCATCTCAGTAAATGCCACTGATGATAAAATGAGTCAGAAACTACATGTCACCCATGACTACCTTTTCTTTCCTTTATCCACACATTCAATCCACCACCAAGTTCTATCAGGACCATCTCCTAAACGTCTTGCTCAAGTGTCCTTATCTTGCCCTTCATATGCTACCTCATTACCCTAAGGTTACTAGCATCTGGACTCCTGGAGAATCCTCCCAATGATATTATTATTCACTCCCACTCACCAGAGCAGGAGAAGTCACAAGCAACCAGTTGTTGTTGTTTAGTTGATAAGTTATGTCTGATTCTTTGCGACCCCATGGACTGTAGCCCACCAGGCTCCTCTGCCCATGGGATGTTCCAGGCAAGAATACTTGAGTGGGTAGACATTCCCTCTCCAGGGTATCTTCCTGACTCAGGGATCAAACCTGCATCTTCTGCTTGGCAGGCAGATTCTTTACATCTGAGCCACTTGGGAAGCCCAAGCAACCAGTGTGGTCTTTTAAAAACATAAATTTGGTGCAAGATTGCCTGGTTTCATACCCCTTCAGTGTTTTCCCATTGACTGCCCCTTCAGGCCTCTCTTCTCTCTCTCTGCCTAGAACCCAACCCCTGTGGTCTCCATGTAGCTCCTTTATTGAGTGCTCTGTTTTCCCTCAGGGCCCATGCCGACTGTTCCTTGCCTTCTCATTCCTTTTGCCTAACTATTCCATTTTATCTTTTAGTTCTTGGTTTTCATTTATAAAGTAAAATACTGAAATACTGAATACTTATTATGTTCCAGCAACTGTGTTAAGAACTCACACTACAGGTATAGAAAAGACACAAGTGTCCCACAGACCTTATAATCTAACAGGGGATACATATGTGAAGCAAATTATCCTCAAACAATGCATTAATTACCAGTGTGATAATGTTGTTTAGTCACTAAGTTGTGTCCGACTCTTTGCAACTCCATGGATTGTAACCCACCAGGCTCTTCTGCTCATGGAATTTTCCAGGTGAGAATACTAGAATGAGTTGCCATTTCCTCCTCCAGGAGATCTTCCTGACTCAGGAATCAAACCCGTATCTCTTGTGTCCCCTGCATTGGCAGATTCTATATACCACTGAGCCCTGTGGGCTTAGAAAACTGAAACACAGGAAGATTCTACAGAGTAAAACAGGGACCATAGTCTAATCTTGGGGGCACAGAAAAACCTTTATGGAAGTGATATTTAAGCTAAACCTCGTAGAATAATTCCTGAGATGAGAGAGAAGAAAATTCCAAGCCAAGAGAAAAGCATGTGCAAAGGTCCTGAGGCTAACAAGAATTGAAAGAGGTTCAGTTGCAGAGCATGAAGAGTAAGAGAAACAATAGCTTGTCATAAGCTGAAAATAGAGGAGGGTCCAGAACATGCAGGGTCTCGTGGGCCCTGTTAAGCATTTTGGCCAATTCAGGTAATTTACACTTACGTGTTTCCTTCCTTCAGAAACCTTCCTTCACTCTCCAGTCTGGGTGAGGCAACCAGCCCCATCCACAGCGCTGACATTTACATACATTGTCCATAGTTTCTTTTCTTTGCTGGCCTCACTCCTATGCCTTGTCTTCCCTGCTAGTCCAAGAGTTTCATGAAGGTAAAAACCTTGTCTGTCTCGTTCATTGCTATTTCCTCTGTGCCTGGCACAGTGCTTGGAATATAACAAGAGCTCAATGCATACATGTTGAATGAATGAACCTCCTTCTTTTCCATCTCTCTACAATCATGGGCTCTCCTAGCGCTTCCCAGAAATATGACGGTCACCAGCTGTTCTGGCAGCGGCCCTATTGATGGGTCATTCTCCTTCATCATTGGGGTGACCTCTTGCCTCCTCTCCTGATTTCCATCCTCTTGCCTCTCTAGTCCATCCTCCTCACTGCTACCTAAACTACTATCCTAGAGGAAAATTTGGACCATGTCTTAAAAGAATTTTTTTAAATCCCTAAACACCATTTCTCAATCCTACTGCATGCAGAATAAAATTCAAACTCCTTTGCTGCTGTCCTTAGATGCTCCATGAATTGGCCCTGACCCATTTTTCCAGTCTTAACTGTTCCTTTTTTCACATGTCCTGAACTCCAGTCATGGCAGGCTTTCCACAGACCTTCAGGTATGCTCCACACTGATTACTGCATCAACCAGGACTTCTCTCTCTCTCTTCTCTGCCTTTCAACATTTGACTCATCCTTTGCCACCCACCTGAATCCTAGCATTCTGTTCTTTTGAATCTATTTCCATAGCCCAGTGGTTCTCAAAGTGTGATTCCTGAGACTAGCAGCAAAGGGAATTCTCAAGTTCCACTACAGACTTACTGGAAAATGCAAAGGTTGGGGCAATCTGTGGCTAAACGAGTCCTCCAGGTGATTCTAATGTGCACTAACATTTGAGAGTCACCGCCCTGAACATATTGCTGCATTTCTAGTTTAGGGTTTTATTTCTATTTTATTATTTTTATTTCATAGATAAGAAAACTAAGACTTAGAAAAGTTAAGTACTTTTGCTTAAAATTACCCAGTTAGGAATAGAATTTTAACCCAGTCCAGGGGATCTGGACTCCATTTAGTTTAGGAGTTTAGATCACACTGAGTTCTGGTTGTTTATTTGTCAGCATCCCTTATTAGAATAAGTAGCTGAAAGGCAAGGACCACATCTTATCTATTTTATCTCCACCACAATGAAGTAAAGTGGTAACAAAATACCACTGTGTTGGATAGTTGAACAGTCCTTCTACTCCTTACACAATTTAGGGGTTCCTCCACTGCAAATCTCCCAGATTGCTGGGAGAAATATCAATAACCTCAGATATGCAGATGATACCACTTTTATGGCAGAAAGTGAAGAATAACTAAAGAGCCTCTTGACGAAAGTGAGAGAAGAGAGTGAAAAGTTGGCTTAAAGCTCAACATTCAGAAAACAAACATCATGGCATCCGGTCCCATCACTTCATGGTAAATAGATGGAGAAACAGTGGAAACAGTGGTAGACTATTTTTTGGGCTCCCAAATCACTGCAGATGGTGACATGAAATAAAAAGACCCTTACTCCTTGGAAGAAAAGTTATGAAGAACCTAGACAGCATATTAAAAACCAGAGACATTACTTTGCCAACAATGGTCTGTCTAGTCAAGGCTATGGTTTTTCCAGTAGTCATGTATGGATATAAGAGTTGGAATATAAAGAAAGCTGAGTGCCAAAGAATTAATGTTTTTGAACTGTGGTGTTGAAGAAGACTCTTGAGAGTCCCTTGGATAGCAAGGAGTTCCAACCAGTCCATCCTAAAGGAGATCAGTCCTGAATGTTCAGTGGAAGGACTGATGTTGAAGCTGAAACTCCAATACTTTGGCTACCTGATGCGAAGAACTGACTCATTTGAAAAGACCCTGATGCTGGGAAAGATTGAAGGTGAGAGGAGAAGGGGACAACAGAGGATGAGATGGTTGGATGGCATCACTGACTTAATGGACATGAGTTTGGGTAAACTCTGGGAGTTGGTAATGGACAAGGAGGCCTGGCGTGCTGCAGTCCATGGGGTCGCAAAGAATCAGACATGACTGAGCGACTGAAGTGAACTGAACTGAACCTCTGCAAATAAATTTATTTGGAAAGGAAGAATATATTTACTACATTTTATTATATTATTATAGGGGAAGTCCCTATAATGTGGCTCAGTGGTAAAAAAAAAACCACCTGCAATTCAGGAGACACAGGAGATGCTGGTTTGGTCTTTGGGTCAGGATGAGCCGCTGAAGGAGGAAATGTCAACCCGCTTCAATATTCTTGCCAGGAAAATCCCAAGGACAGAGAAGCCTGGCGGGCTACAGTCCATGAGGTCACAAAGAGTCAGACACAACTGAGCAATTGAACATATAAGTATACTACATTATAATCACGATGGTTTGATCACTCATCTAGAGCCAGACATCTTGGAATGTGAAGTCAAGTGGGCCTTAGAAAGCATCACTACGAACACAGCTAGTAGAGGTAATGGAATTCCAGTAGAGCTATTTCAAATCCTGAAACACGATGTTGTGAAAGTGCTGCACTCAATATGCCAGCAAATTTGGAAAACTCAGCAGTGGCCACAGGACTGGAAAATGTCAGTTTTCATTCCAATCCCAAAGAAAGGCAATGCTAAAGAATGCTCAAACTACCGCACAATTGCACTCATCTCACATGCTAGTAAAGTAATGCTCAAAATTCTCCAAGCCAGGCTTCAGCAATACGTGAACCGTGAACTCCCTGATGTTCAAGCTGGTTTTAGAAAAGGCGGAGGAACCAGAGATCAAGTTGTCAACATCCTCTGGATCATGGAAAAAGTAAGAGAGTTCCAGAAGAACATCTATTTCTGCTTTATTGACTATGCCAAAGCCTTTGACTGTGTGGATCACAAGAAACTGTGGAAAATTCTGAAAGAGATGGGAATACCAGACCACCTGACCTGCCTCCTCTTGAGAAATCTGTATGCAGGTCAGGAAGCAACAGTTAGAACTGGACATGGAACAACAGACTGGTTCCAAATAGGAAAAGGAGTATGTCAAGGCTGTATATTGTCACCTTGCTTATTTAACTTATATGCAGAGTACATCATAAGAAACTCTGGACTGGAAGAAACACAAGCTGGAATCAAGATTGCCAGGAGAAACATCAATAACCTCAGATATGCAGATGACACCACCCTTATGGCAGAAAGTGAAGAGGAACTAAAAAGCCTCTTGATGAAAGTGAAAGAGGAGAGTGAAAAAGTTGGCTTAAAGCTCAACATTCAGAAAATGAATATCACGGCATCTGGTCCCATCACTTCATGGGATATAGATGGGAAACAGTAGAAACAGTGTCAGACTTTATTTTTGGGGGGCTCCAAAATCACTGCAGATGGTGATTGCAGCCATGAAATTAAAAGATGCTTACTCCTTGGAAGAAAAGTTATGACTAACCTAGATAGTATATTTAAAAGCAGAGATATTACTTTGCCGACTAAGGTCCATCTAGTCAAGGCTATGGTTTTTCCTGTGGTCATGTATGGATGTGAGAGTTGGACTGTGAAGAAGGCTGAGTGCCAAAGAATTGATGCTTTTGAACTGTGATGTTGGAGGAGACTCTTGAGAGTCCCTTGGACAGCAAGGAGGTCCAACCAATCCATTCTGAAGGAGATCAGCCCTGGGATTTCTTTGGAAGGAATGATGCTAAAGCTGAAACTCCAGTACTTTGGCCACCTTATGCGAAGAGTTGACTCATTGGAAAAGACCCTGATTCTGGGAGGGATTGGGGGCAGGAGGAGAAGGGGACGACAGAGGATGAGATGGCTGGATGGCATCACTGACTTGATGGATGTGAGTCTGAGTGAACTCCGGGAGATGGTGATGGACAGAGAGGCCTGGCGTGCTGTGATTCATGGGGTCGCAAAGAGTCCGACACGACTGAGCAACTGAACTGAACTGAACTGCTACTATATTACATACATATCTCACTATAGCAATTCATTCACCTATAACATTCTTGATGATGAATCCTGGACTTGAATTTTAAGAACTTGATAAAAAGAAATTGTTCTACAGGGAAACTGATTTGTTTTGCCTAATTAGACTTTAGGATTTTCAGCAGTGCTTTGTGGACTTTAATGTGAATATGAATAAGCTGGAGATCTTTTAAACTATCATTTCCTGACTTAGTAGGTCTGTAGGAGGCCCGAGAGTCTGCATTTCTCACAAGCTCCCAGGTGATGCTACTGGTCTGAGTGGACCACAGAGGAAATTTTACAGACTATCTTCTTGCAAACTGGCTGTGTGGTTTATTCTGGCAGAAGGAGATTTAGTGTATGGTACAACTTCTTTGTGGTATTTTTAATCAAGTGTGGGTCAAAGGCTCTAGCCAATGGTTTTCAACCATAGCTGCACTTTTGAGTCACCTGGAGGTGCTTTTAAAAAACACCAGTGCCTAGGTTCTGCTCTCTGAGAACTAGATTTAATGAAGCACTGCCCTAGGCAATGAAGTAAAACAGATGGATAAACTGCTCTTATGTTTTACACAGCAGATCTATGACAAGTCTGCCCTTGAGAAGTTTTTCAAAATGATAAGATGGTACAATGCATATTATGAAGGACTTAACATTTAAATTATTAAAAGGAAAAATAAAAGGCAAACCTTGTTTTGCTATAAAATGTGATAGACTACCTGCTTCTTAAGATGAAAACCAAGCTGTAGGCCTGCTATTATGTGCATCTGTCTCTGCAGACACTTCTAAGGAAATTGTTATTAAGAAGAATAGAATTCTTGATTACTTGCCTGGATAATGAGGTAGGTCATCATTATTTGTGTAGCATGGTGAGTTTTCACATATTAAGCTGTAGATTGGATTATGTTCCAATCTTTTATTCCCTTCCTTGTTATAGAATTCAAGACATCCAGGCAGTGCCTCCCAAAAGAGTAGGGAGAGCATATTTTCTTGTCTTATTGATGTTGGGCAGGACCAATGAAATGTCAGGACACAGAGACTTGAAATGTTCTTAAGTGGTTTTGGTTGGCTTCTTGTACTCCTGCCACTCCACAAGATCACACTCAAGATAGCTAAAGTTCTGACCTCTAAAAGATCTGGAGTACAGGTCAGACATCTGCATTTGTTAGCTATTACAAACAGGTAATTCACTGGCCTCTGGTTTTGAAGGACTAGAAAGTAAAACAGATAATGTAAATGCATTTTGTCCAGTACACTTAAGATCTCAGTCCATTAAACTTCTGAAATACACTTCATCTGATGATTTTCTGTGATGAAGTTGTTACTGTTTAATTGTCAAATAAGGTAGTTAGGGTTCCATGAAGTCTAAGTATTTAATATAAAGGTTTATTTTGAGAATGTGATTCTTTTGTTTAAATTGTCCTTTCATTTATGAAATGATGGAGATGGTTGGTTAGCTATTTTTTTGTTACTTAAAAAAATTAGAAGTTGGAAATTGAAAGTTGAAAAGGTTACATACATTCCTAATTTTGGTGGGGTACAGGGGTGAGTGCAGACATTTTATGGTATAAGAATCCAAAAGCTAGGGAGCATCTTTACAAACTATTAACTTGACTCAGTGTGGATAAATCAAATGGAAGCAGAGGATTAGGCCATTCTGTACTTGAGGGTCCCTCCCAGTGGCTAATGGGATAGGCAAAATATGCCCTAAAAGAAACCCATACCAATTGGGTGCTATCCCTTAGGAGCCTATTTTGTCATTTGTGTGTGTATGAACTTTGTGTTAAGATCTTAAGTGGGTGAGGCATCTCTGCAGAAATCAAGGATGGATAGACCTTAGCTAAGCAAATGCAGTATTTACAATAAACCATAGCTAATCATATAAAAGTGTCAAAATCACTCTTCCTAATAGTTAGTGTTATGAAGTGTTATAAAAATTATAAGCTGTTAATTCCTCTTTCTGGGCTTTCTAGCTGATTGTCAAAAAATAGTAATATCACCTGATGTATTTTGAGTATTAAAATAAAAAGGTTGGCAACATCTACACAAATGTGCAGGACTGTAGAACTGAGACAAATTGTATTGGTTGGCTATGAAAGCTTCCCCTGTTTACTTTTTGGAGTGGCATGGCCTCCTTCAAAGCCAGGAGGTAGACGCGGTATGGCAGAAGCCCACTGCACAGGGCCAGGCAAGACCTGGCCACCTCTGTGTCCTTGGACATGTCACTGAATCTCTCTGAGACTCAGTGTATCTATAAAAGGAAGGGTTTAGACAGGTGGTTTTTAAGAAATTTACCAGATATGAAATTCTATGATTCTGTTTTACATTTGTATAGTAACGTCTCCAAGTGAAGAAAAAGAAATGAGGTTGTTATTGTTCAGTTGCCCAGTCTCTGCGACCCCATGGACTGCAGCACACCAGGCCTCCCTGTCCCTTACTGTCATCCGGAGTTTACCAAAGTTCATATTCATTGCATCGGTGATGCCGTCCAGCCACCTCATCCTCTGACACCCTCTTCTTCTTCTGCCCTTAATCTTTCCCAGCATTAGGGACTTTTCCAATGAGTCATCTGTTCACATCAGATGACAAAATATTGGAGTTTCAGCATCAGTCCTTCCAGTGAATATTCAGGGTTGATCTCCCTTAAGATTGACTGGTTTGATCTCCTTGCCTAAGTTTGGCCAAATTATTCCTCCCCACTTTCTTGGTAAAGGCAATATTTTTGCAAATGAGGAAACAGAGCTACAGAAGTGTTAATTAATATGCCCCAAATCACACAAAAACTTTATACTTGGTCTTTTGAATCTAGAACTTTGAAATATATATAGATCTATTTTTCCAGAGGAGCATCTCCAAAAAAATGCCCATTATCTAGATTTTACTTTGGGCAGATATTAAAATTATTTTTATCCTTTTCACATGGATTATTAGATCTGGGGGAAATTTTCTGTTTTATAATTAAAATAAACTATTTCTAAGTACTAAGTATCCTGACTTTAAAAAGTCTTTACATCTTCTCTTTAAAAGATAAAAACCAATTCAATAAGCTAAGCAACGACTTCTTGGTTTTTTTCCCCAGTTGTTATTACAAGTACATGTATGTATATGTGCCAGAGGGGAAGAGGTAAGCTTAAGATAATCTTGTTTCTCCCATCACTTTTTACTTAAAGTTATTATAATATAGGAATTACCTGAGATCTATAAAACATTGCCCAGGTGAAACTCTGCTGCCCTCAGTGTTTGGATAAAAGGATTGAAGCACAGAGGTGTTAACTATGCTTCTCAAGGTTAACTGATTTTCTCAAGGTCACACAGAAAATTACAGTCAAGGCTGGGATTAGGATCTAACTGACTGAGCGACTTCACGGGTTCCTGGCCCAGATGCTTTAATTCCATTAGGCTGTTGTTCTTTCCCAGAGGCAGTTTAGATTCCCAATTCCTTTGTAGAAGTTAGAGACTCTGAGGAAATGCACCCTTAATAATCACAGAGGCACAAGTGGCATTTTCAGGAACAGATGATAGGTTTTGAACAGGAAGTTAGGAAGTTTAGAGCATAAATTCACAGGAAAATAAACATGGAAGGACAGCCTGGATTTTCACTAAGAATCAAGCCAGAACTTTCACACTGATTCAATTTTTCCCCCCTGGGATGACCATTCCACTTCTACCAAGCATTTGTTTTTAACCTGGTACTCATCCTGGGACTAATTCAATGGCATAAAGACCTTGTTTCTTCTGGGTTTTGGAGTTTTTTTGTTTTTGTTTGTTTGGCTTAGTAAAAGCAGATTTCTGCATATTTCATAAAAACTCCTTTGACAGCACCACACAAATAGTATTCAAACAAGTTTCCCAACCCTAATTAGAATATTGTTTTATTACACTGCACATTTCCTAAATCTCACACTAATTAAATGTATATTGTACTTTCTTATTACCAACAACTATCTGTGCTCAAGATTTATGGTCGTGTACCGTGGTGGTTGACGACTGTATCAGCATTTCAATTTCAAATATGTTTCAGAGGTTCAGGGCTTATCTGGAAAATTAATTGCAGCTGAAAACCTGGCATAGCGTATTCTTCCACAGACCAGCCTGGGGCTTTCCTCCAGCTCCTGACTTCTTTTTCTGAAACAGCTGCAGGGGGAGTGATGTGAGGAGTAGGAGAGAGGGGAGGGAAAGAGGGACGATGGGAGAGCGTGGAATGCCATCCCATTCTCAGAGCTTTCCTTCTGATCTCTGGAATCAGTCTGCAGGGGAAATGAACATTCTTGTCTGCTAATGCCCACAGTAAGTGGACAGAGGCCCTGCTTCCCAGCACTCCATTAGCAGGAAGGCCATGCGTTGGCTGCTGAAAACACTGGTGGCTTTTCCCGTTTATTATTTTTTAAGCAAGAATTTCAGCTTTTTGTTTGTTTGTTTGTTTTTTGTTGAGCTCAGCTGTGGGCATTCAAGATATGGATATATTTATTGGCTTAGAATCACACAGATGACCCTTGAAGGCAATTGGATTTTTCCTGCCAGTTTGTCTCTCGACTTTTCCAAAGGGACAGCAGGGAACAATAACACCCTGGCTAGTGCACTTGCAACCCAAGTATTTGACATTTCTCCTTTATGAATTGTGTTGTTGTTGTTGCTTATGGGTTTTTGTTGGCTGCACCACGTGACTTGCAGGATCTTAGTTCCCCCTTGACCAGGGATCAAACCCAGGTCCCCAGCAGTGGAAAGGTGGAGTCCTAACCTCTGGACAGTTGGGGAAGTCCCTGCTTTGTGAATTTAATTATACTCTATGAGTATAAAAGAGCAGTTTGAAAAAAGGGGCAGTTCACATATTTTTGTTTTCTTATTAATTTACCAGGAAGGTCCTGGTAGTAGACTAGGAACCATCTTAGCTTTATCATGAACATTGAAAAGCAAAGAATTCCTGTTTAATTCAGGGGGCATTTGGTTACAAGCAGCAGAAGCTAATGGACAACAGTTTAAGCAAATGGAATCTGAGACCTGAAAGGAGAGCTGAGACTAAAAAGAGTCTGGAACTGGAAGCTAGAAGGCGTCCATGAAACAAGATCCCAGTTCTTTTCATCTCTCTGTCTCACGCCCAGGCTTAGCTTCTCTTTCTCTCTATGGTGTATTTCATTTCCTCTCTTCCAGGACATCTGCTTTACCTTCTGCTTCTTCCTGTGGTCTGGCTCTCTTGATTTACTCATGTATCCACATCCCCAAACTCCCAGCCTGAGGGTCTCCGCTTCCGCTCTCTGCTCCAAACTATCACTAATTGCTACAGTTTTACATTCTCAGTTTACATTATTGAGAGGCTTTGATTAACTCAGTTTGGATCAGATGGACAGCTGATGCTGAATCAGTTTTGATGACAGTGGTGGCACCACGACCACTTAAATACATTGCTTACTTTTGTAGAATCTGTGAGGGCAGCGCTGCCAAGGAAGAGAAAGTTGGCTGGGAACCTAACCATCCATCCCAATAGTAACACAGTAAGATCCAGTGACTCCTTCTCTCTGTCTCTCTCACACACAGAAAATGGCTCAGTGACAAGTAGGTGGCATCTCATCTGAAATATGGCTAAAACAAAACAGTTCAATTGTTCTTAGTCATTTCTCTCTTAAAATTAAACAGCATACATACCCTAGGAGGGCCTATTAAAAATGCAGATACCAGGGCTTGCTTCAGAGATCCTGATTGAAACACGTATCAGAGCTTTCTAATAAGCTCTTCAGGAGAGCCCACTAAGAGTGGTCCACACACCTCATTTTGAGGAAGCCCTGGTTTCTCACTGATTCTTATCATGTGTTCAGGTGTAACAGTGATAGTGGTGAGGGAATTTTTGGACACTTAGCTATGGTAGGGCATAAGGACTTCTGACTCACTCGTAATGACTGTAACAGATTAAGTAGTGAAAATGAATTGCATCGTACATCTAAGCTTCAACTGGGATTTAGTGACGTAGGTGTATCAACAGTTTGGGGGTCTAGTCAAAGAAACCCCAAGTGCTCTCATTTCACGAGATGTAGTTCCTCTCTGTACAATAAAAGGTAAGTTTATTATGAAATAACATGATCGTATTGATAATGCCATTCCAGTCAGCACTACACTGAAACATACCAGAACTGATTTCATTAGCTCGCCTGAGAGGATTGATACTAAACTGAGGGTTGATACTAAACTGTCAGGAGTGACATGGGAGAAATGGCAGGGCCATTATTCCAGCCTCACAGGAGCGTCATCAGGAAGGATAATTTAATTTCTCTCACCCTTTTTTCTAGGGTTTCATACCTGCCTGAACATGCTAATTTTGAAGAGCACAGATAGATAATTTTTTATTCCCAAAGTTAAAAATACTCTTCACATTCGCAAGCTTACTGCTTCATGTGTGGCTTTGGGGTTTGCTGTTGGGCCAGATATCTACCTTACAACACCCAGGGTTCAGCATGCTTTATTGGATGGAAAAAAGCAAAGCGGTAGAGGAAGAATGAAATTAAAAAGAAATTAAGATATGAGGTGTATACAGCCAAGTACATCATCTTTTTTCCACATGAAGCACAGAGGGTGGTTTTTCCAGGCACTCACAGGCGCATGGCACCTGTGTTCATTTAAATGATTACACATTCAACAAAATTTGAATGTGTGATGTGCAATCATTTGAATCACTCATTATACATTAAAATAAACCAACACAAACACAACTCATTCTCTGCTGCTTTTGAGAAACTAAGTCAATTAAATGAAAGAACAAAATGAAGATGATGCCAGGCTGAAGATCATTCTTTGACCATGATCAAACTTTTAGCAGTGGTGTGGGGTTAGAAAAGGAATAAAAGAAAAGAGAGTGTTTCCTCCTGCCCAGAGCCACCATGCTCCCAGACCACTTTTCCTCACTTTGCCCTAGCCCAGAGGACCACATAAGCACAAAGGGAAACAGTAGGAAAAAACAGTTAGGAAAAAAGGCAAGTAGAAAGAATATAGTCTTTTGGGGAAGTGCAGGTGTTTTCCCCAGCTCTCCCATTATAATTGTCCATGGTTGCTGTGTCTTCTTTTTTTATGGTTAATGATTTCTACACCCTACTTGAATGGGGCTTCTGTCCACATAAATACACAGAAACTGTTTCAAGGTTTATATCTTGCCAAATACAAATGTCCCTTTCTTCTCTTTCTTGACCTGTCAGCATTTGAATGAATGAGCCACTGGCTCCTATCTGAAACATGCTCTCCTACCTTCCACAGTCAACATGATTCTAGTTTTCCTTGTGATAGTTCCAAATCTCTTCCTCCCCCTTCCATGATCACTGTTTAAATGATTGACAAGTACCAGACTTTGGTTTGCAGTGGTCTTCTTTTCTCCTCCTGGGGGATCATGTTCAGTCTTACACAAGCATGCAGATGAATCCAGACTTACATATCTAAGTTGAAAGTCATCCCTGAACACAGTCATCCCTGAACCACCACAAACATATATCCAATGTTTCCTTGATATCCTGTCTCAGAAATCTTATTAAGATCTGAAACTTAAAACCTGGTGAAAACAGAACTCTTAATTTTGTGCTGACCTCTCTAAACAATTGGGCTTCCCTGCTGGTTCAGTGATAAAGAATCTGCCTGCCAATGTGCGAGACACAATTTCAATCTCTGGTCCAGGAAGATCCCTTGGAGAAGGAAATGGCAACCCGCTTCAGTATTCTTGCCTGGAGAATCCCATGGAAGGAGGAGCCTGGTGTGCCACAGTCCATGGGGTCACAGAGTTGGACACAACTTAGCTCCTGAACCACAGCTCTAAACAGTATCTTCTTCATCTACCCAGTTGCTCTGGCAAAAAAAAGGGTAAGAGTTTTTTTCAACTCCTGTTTCTCCCTCTATTAATCCTACATCTCATTAATTAGCAAGTGCATTCAAGACTACTTCCAAAATGTTTCCCAAAGCCATTAAGCTCCATTCACTCTGATGACTGTTAGCAGTCTAACAGGTTTCTCTCCTTCCAGCAGTAGACAGAATATTCTTATTCCTCAATTTTCTCTATCTTTTCTGAAATTCTTCTTGTCAATCCACCATCATATTTCTCCTGACTAATATCCTAACTCTGCAAAAGGTCCTCTAAAAATACAGATAAGTTTTGATGTTTCCTATAGTAGCTTCCTATTACATTTAGGATAAGATTTGAGATTATCATAGCATACAAAGCCTTGAAAGATATATTTCCAAATTCTATGACCACATTTTCTACAATTCTAATTTCACAGAATGTTCTTTGAAAAACTTAAATCAGATTTTGTCATTCCCCAGATTAAGAAACTTCAAAGTTTGGTAATCTTTGCCACATTGTACAATCCTATATCTGTTAAGAATCTTTTTGGCTCCAAGTAGTGGAAAAACTGATTAATGATTACTTAAACAAAAAGGGATTAATTTACCTCCCAGAACAAGTAATCCTGAGTGGGAAGTTGGTGCTATTGGTGCAGCTGTTTAATGATTCCACAAAGTACTTAGTTTCTCTCTTTTTTCTCTGCCATCCTTATTATGTTAGCGTTTGACCTTATTGCCTAATGTACCCAAGATGGCTCTTATAGCTCCAAACATCACATGTACCACATCCATGTTCAAGGTAAGAAAAATGTAGGAGAGATAGTACCAGCAAACTCATTCCTGATACAGGGCCTTTGCACTTATTATTTCTTCCAGTTGGAATGAGTTTTGCTGATTTTCATACAGTTTGAACCTTATAACTATTAAAGTTACAACACAAACATCATCTCAGGGAGTTGAGTTATTAATCCAATGTAGTTCTTATTGTTTAGTTGCTAAGTCATGTCTGAATCTTTATGACCCCATGGACTGTAGCCCACCAGGCTCCTCTGTCCATGGGATTTTCCCAGGCAAGAACGCAGGAGTGGGTTGCCATTTCCCTCTTCAGATGATCCTCCTGGCCCAGGGATCAAACCTGTGTTTACTGCACTGGCATATGGATTCTTTTTCTTCTGAGCCACCAGGGAAGCCCCAGTCCAAAGCAGGACATCCTGATATTTCATCATAACTATCTGTTTGTTTGTTTTCTTATTGAAATTTTATTAGTTTGACAGACTGGTGACTTAATGTCTTAGTTCAGGCTGCTGTAACAAAAAATACCACAGATGGTAGTTTACGAGACAGAAATTTGTTTCTCAGAGTTATGGAGGCTGGGGAGTCCAAGATCAATGTGCCTGCTGATTTGATTCCTGGTGAGAACCCCTTTCATGGTTTGCAGATGGACACCTTTATGCTATGTCCTCACAAACCAAGGAGACAGAGAGGAAGAAAACTCTCCTGTGTTTCTTTTTATAAAGACCTTAATCCCCTCATGGGGGGTATACTCCCATGATCTAATTACCTCCCCAAAGCCCCTCCTCCAAATGTCATCACACTGGGGACTAGGGTTTCAACGTAGGAATTTAGGGGTCATTCAGTCCACAGCACTTAAACAATAAAAATTTATTAACTTGTAGTTCTGGAGACCAGAAATCTGAGATTAAGGATTTGGCAGGGCTGGTACCTTCTGAGTGCTGTGAGGGAAGAAGCTGTTCAGGTCTCTCCCCCTGGTTTGTAGACAGCCATCCTCTCCCTGGGCTTTCAAGTCATCTTCTTTTTGTCAGTGATCATACCCAAATTTCCCATTCTTATAAGGACATCAGTCATGTTGAATTACGTTTCATCCTAAATGACTGCATTTTAACTTGACCTCAGTAAAGACTATCTCCTAATAAGGTCATATTCTGAAGGACTGGGCTTAGCAATTCAACATATAAATTTGGGCAGAGGGCACAACTCAACTGTAACAAGCTCAATAAATATGTGCTGAATGGGTAGATTTTGATCATAGCCACCACTTGTTGAATGTTTGTAATGTGCCATGTCCTACATGAAGTACTTTATCCTATCTTCTTTAATTTGCACAGTGATCCAATGAAGAGGGTACTACAGGTGTTCTTTTAGACATGCAAAAACCACAGTGAGAGAGAGAGTGAGTAGTATAGCAGGAGTGGGGAGGCAAGGAAGAAAATAAAGGCTGGGATGTCACCAGCAAAATAGTAAGGAAACATACTTTGAGACCTCTTCATTACCTTTGATTGGTCACATTGGATCATAAGCAGACAAGGAGTCTAAAATAGAGAGTTTATATAGGGGTCAGCAAATTTGTTTCCTTAAAGTACATATTAAATCTTAGAGATCATCTGGATAAATACACTTGATAAAAGGGCAGTGTAAGAATACCCTGATTTAAGGATGCTGAAGAATTCTCCCCAACACCTGAATATTTATATGTTTTGAACTTGTGATTCCCTGTGCCCTTCATCAGCTTAATTTTTCCCTTCTTTCCATGATCTACCCCGCCCCACTCTAGTCTTTAGAGTTCTTCCTTTTTCCGATCTAGACTCATAACAAGACGAAGTTTCCATCTGCTTTACCCTCCACTCCACCATATCAGTGTCCTTAAGGACCCAGGTCTATATAATTTTGAGTAGTTTACCACTAAAACAACCTGGGAAACAGAGAAGAAATAATAAAAGTGAACATGGGGGTTAGATGTCTGATAAAGATCTTACAATAGTGGACCCTGATCAGACTCCGCCATGTTTTCATTCTCTTATTCTAAGGGGGAAAAAACTTCATTTTTTCCTTATTACAGCAGTAACTTGTGGGCCCATAATTCTGGCAATATGGTAGGCTAAATATCCTGAAAAACCACCCAGTAAAAAATCCCTCAATACGCTGGATAAAATACAGCAAACATTCTTTAAACACAGAGCTGAAATTGTAAGAATATGAGAGAAATCTCCAGGAGCCAAAAACAAAGAAGGAGCTAGAAACCTGTGTGGCAAGTTCATCCTGAAGCACTGGCTTTCCAGGGAACATTTGCCAATTCTAATAACCAAGAGGCTTTCATTTTAACAGCTGAACAGGGGATAAAAAATGAAGTTTTAGACCCATGCCAGATGGGGAACTGGAGCTTAGAGACTCCTTCAAAATCAAGACCTCAAGAAATACATTAAGAATGGACTAGAAAAAAAATCACTTGCTGGCAAAGAGAAATGACAAGGACATTTATTTGTCATGGTCTAAGCTCCAGGTTGAAAAAAATTTTTTTCCTGATATAATCAAGGGCTTTCCATGTGAGGGCTTGGGAATTGAATTTATATTACCTGAATGACTAGAGAACTCTAGACTGAGGAATTAAAGTGATTCTTGTTTCAGAGGACCCTGGGGCATCTAGCAAAAGCAAATGAACATCCCCCAAGAAGGCTTGTCTCCTTAACTCAGTCTCTGCAGGATTCTTATAGATGAAACACAAATATGACTTCACATTTCAAAACACATAGCAAATACAACATTTTGTGTGATAATGTTAGCAGAAACAGCACAAAGCTAATTATATACCCCAAACCCGATATTGAATAATTGGACACAGGATGTCCTTTTGCCAGTACTGGACTGATTACTACACCTTTATAGTTATAGTTTCTTGTTTGAAATCAAGAAGTATGAAGCCTCTAACTTTGTTCTTCATTTTTGAGATGTTGTAAATATTTAGGATTCCCTGAAATTCTATATGAATTTTAAGATGGATTTTTCTAATTCTGCAAAAAAAAGTTTTTGGGATTTTGACAGGGATTATATTGAATCTAAAGATCACTCTGGGTAGTATTGACATATTAACAACTTTATATCTTTGAATCCATTAACATGGGATGTCTTTCAATTTACTGATGTCTTTACTTTCATTCAGCAATAATTTCTGGTTTTCAGTGTACAAGTCTTTCATCTCCTTAGTTTGTTCCTGAGTATTTCATTTTGATGCCATTATAAATAGAATTATTTTCTTAATTTTTTCTGATTTTTCATTGTTAATGCTGCTGCTGCTGCTAAGTCACTTCTGCTAAGTCGCTTCTGCTGCTGCTACTAAGTCGCTTCAGTCGTGTCCGACTCTGTGCAACCCCATAGATGGCAGCCCACCAGGCTCCACCGTCCCTGCTATTCTCCAGGCAAGAACAATGCATAGACAGGCAACTGATTTTTGTTTGTTAATTTTGAATGTTGTAACTGCTGAATTCATCTATTAGTTTTAATAGTTTCTTTGTGGAGTCTTTAGGGTTTTCTGTATAAGATAGTGTCATCTGTAACCAGAGATAATTTCACTTCTTTTATAATTTGAATGCCTTTTGTTTCTTTTTCTTGTCTAATTGCTTGGGCTGGGACTTTTAGTATTATGTTGAATGGAAATGAGCAAAGTTCTAACTCTTGGTGCTGATCCTATAGAGAAAGCTTTCAGTCTTTCACCACTGAGTATGATGTTAATGCTGGGCTTTTCATGTGTGTCATTTATTATCTTGAGGTAGTTAACCTTTTATTCCTGGTTGTTGAGTATTTACATCATGAAAAAGTGTTAAATTTTGTCAAATGCTTTTTTCCCCATTGATTGAAATGATTATGGATCCCCTACTTACCCTCATTTTGCTAATGTGGTGTATTATGTTGATTAATATTTGCATGTTGAACTATCTTTATACTTGAGAAATAACTCCCTTTTGGCCCCAGTGCATAATCCAGTTAATGTGTTGCCAATTCTGTCAGCTAATTACTGTCTTCAGGATTTTAACAGCAATATTTATCTGGTCTGATATTGGTCTGAAATTTTCTTGTAGTGTGTTTGTCAGGATTTGGTATCAATGTAATGCTGATCTCACACAATGAGTTAGTATAAAAAATATTCCCTCCTCTCTGGTTTTTTGGTTTGTTGGTTTTTTGGAAAAGTTTGAGGAGGATTGGTTTAATTTTGTGTGTGTGTGTTTCTAGTAATTTTTCTATTTCATCTGAGATATCTAATTTGATGTAGAATTGTTCATAGTACTCTCTTGTAGTGCTTTTTATTTATGTAAAATCTATTATAATATCTTCTCTTTCATTTCTGATATTAATTGAGTTCTTTCCCTTTTTTCATCACTTTAGCTAAGGTTTTGTCAGTTTTGTTGATCTTTTTGAACAATCAACTCTTGGTTTCATTGATTTTCTCTATTTTATTTATTTCCCATTTTGTTGATCTCTTTTCTAATCTTCGGGGTTTCCCTGGTGGCTCAGAGGGTAAAGCGTCTGCACTCTTTATTTCCTTCTGCTAGGTTTGGGCTCAGTTCTTCCTCTTCTTTAGTTCTTTAAGGTAAAAACTTGGCTTTGGCTTGATATTATTCTTATTTTTTTAACATAAGCATTTACTACTGTGAATTTCCTGCTTAGCACTATTTTTGCTGAATCCCATAAGTTTTGGTATGTTGTGTATTTTCATTTTTACTTGAGTTGGGATATTTCTAATTTTCCTTGTGGTTTCTCCATTAACCCAAACATTAAACTGTGTTGTTTAATTTCTACATATTTTTAGATTTTCCATTTTCCTTTTGCTATTGATTTCAAATTTCATTCCTGTGTTATTAGAAAAGATTTTTAGTCTAATTTCAATCTTTTAAAATTCTTTAAGGCTGTTTCACCTGACTTATGGTTTATCCTAGAAATTGTTCCATGTAAAAAAAAATCAATTGTTTCATTAAAAAAATTATTCCATATAAAATTGTTCCATGTAAAAACATTCAATTGTTCCATTAAAAAATTATTGAAAAATAGCTGATTTACAATGTCATATTTCAGGTGCACAGCAAAGTGATTCAGATGTGAATATATATATAGTGTACAGTTCCCTGTGCTATACAGTAGATCCTTCCTGGTTATCTATTTTATATATAGTAGTGCATAAATGTGAATCCCAAGCTCCTAAAAGTTCCACATATATTTTAGGAAAACACTTATTCTGCACCTGTGGAGTGAAGTTTTCTATATATGTCTTTTAGGTTCAGTTAGTCTATAACGTTGTTCAGGTCCACTATTTCTTCATTGATCTTCTGTCTGGTTGTTCTGTTAGTCAAAGTGGGATACTGAAATTTCCCACTCTTAGTGTAGATCTGTCTGCTTCTCCTTTCTAACCTGTTACTGTTTGCTTCATAAATTTTGGAGCTCTGATATTTCCTGCAAACATGCTTATAATTGTTATATCTTCTTGGTGAATTAACACTTTTGTTATTATACAATGTCCTTCTTTATTTCTTATAATAGTTTTTTTACTTCAAGTTTATTTTGTCTGATATTAGAATGGCATCCCCTGTTATCTTCTGGTTACTATTTGTATGGAACATCTTTTCCATCATCTCATTTTTAGCCTGCATAAGCTCATAGATGTAAAGTTGTTCTCTTATAGACATCACATAGTTGGATCCTCTTTTAAAGTCATTCTGCTTATCTCTGTTTTCTGATGGGGTAATTCAGTCAATTTTGGTTTTAAGTAGCTGCTGGTAGTGAAGGACTTATTATTGCCATTTTCTTATTTGTTTTCCAAATGTCTTACAACTTTTTTTTTTTTTTTTTGGTTGCTTACTGCCTTCCTTTTATGGTATTTGGTTTTTTTAAGTAGTTACACATTTTGATTCCCTTCTTATATTTTTTTGTTTTGGCTGTGCCATGCAGCACGTGGGATTCTAATTCCCTTACCAGGGGTCAAACCTGTGACCCCTGCAGAGGAAGTGTGGAATTGTAACCACTGAATCACGAGGGAAATCCTAGATATTCTCTTTATGGTTATCATGGGGATTATATATAACATCCTAAAGATATAATGGACTTCTCAGGTGACACTAGTGGTAAAGAACCTGCCTGCCAATGCAGGAGACTTAAAAGACATCAGTTCAATACCTGGATCTGAAAGATCCCTTGGAGGAAGGCATGGCAACCCGCACAAGTATTCTTGCCTGGAGAACCCCGTAGACAGAGGAAACTGGTGAGCTATAGTCCACAGGGTCACAAAGAGTCGGACAGGACTGAAGCAACTTGTCATGCACAAAGATATAACTATCTTGTTTTCACTGATTATAATTAACATACAATGTTATATTTGTTTCTTGTGTATAACACTGTGGTTTGATATTTTTATAAATTATTAAATAATCATATAACTATTTGAAACAGTTACCAACTTAAAATTAGATACATACAAAATCTACTCCTTTATCTCTCTGTTCCTGTTATGTTATGTTTCACAAACTAAATCTTTATATAATATATATTTATATATGCATAATATATAAATATACGTATAATATATACATATTATATATATAAGTGTCTATAATATATACATATTATATGTATTCAGTTCAGTTCAGTCGCTCAGTCATGTCTGACTCTTTGCAACCCCGTGAATCGGAGCACACCAAGTGAAAGCGAGGAGTGAAAAAGTTGGCTTAAAGCTCAACATTCAAAAAATGAAGATCATGGCATCTGGTCCCATCACTTCATGGGACATAGATGGGGAAACAGTGGAAACAGTGTCAGACTTTACCTTTTTAGGCTCCAAAATCACTGCAGATGGTGACTGAAGCCATGAAATTAAAAGACGCTTACTCCTTGGAAGGAAACTTATGACCAACCTAGATAGCATATTGAAAAGCAGAGACATTACTTTGCCAACAAAGGTCCATCTAGTCAAGGCTATGGTTTTTCCAGTGGTCATGTATTATATGTATGATTTATGTTAAAGCTTTATGTAATATGTACATTGAAATAGATTTGTGACTTTTTGTGTATTTTCTTTTAAATCTGTAGAATAAAAAAAGGTACAGTTATAAAATAAGATTATGGTAATACTACTTTTTATATTTGTCCATGTATTTACCTTTTGGCAGGTCTAAACCAAATGGTGACCAGACAAAGCAAAATGGCCATCAAAAATCACAACACAGAACACAGAGTTAAAACACATACATATAAACCTGGCAGTCCTCATCAGTTCAGTTCAGTTCAGTCACTCAGTCATGTCCAACTCTTTGCAACCCCATGAATCACAGCATGCCAGGCCTCCGTGTCCATGACCATCTCCCGGAGTTCACTCAGACTCACGTCCATTGAGTCTGTGATGCCATCCAGCCATCTCATCCTTGGTCGTCCCCTTTTCCTCCTGCCCCCAATCCCTCCCAGCATCAGAGTGTTTTCTAATGAGTCAACTCTTCGCATGAGGTGGCCAAAGTACTGGAGTTTCAGCTTTAGCATCATTCCTTCCAAAGAAATCCCAGGGCTGATCTCCTTCAGAATGGACTGGTTGGATCTCCTTGCAGTCCAAGGGACTCTCAAGAGTCTCCTCCAACACCACAGTTCAAAAGCATCAGTTCTTCGGCACTCAGCCTTCTTCACAGTCCAACTCTCACATCCATACATGACCACAGGAAAAACCATAGCCTTGACTAGACGGACCTTAGTCGGCAAAGTAATGTCTCTGTTTTTGAATATACTATCTAGGTTGGTCATAACTTTTCTTCCAGGGAGTAAGTGTCTTTTAATTTCATGGCTACAGTCACCATCTGCAGTGATTTTGGAGCCCAAAATAATAAGTCTGACACTGTTTCCACTGTTTCCCCATCTATTTCCCATGAAGTGATGGGACCAGATGCCATGATCTTCGTTTTCTGAATGTTGAGCTTTAAGCCAACTTTTTCACTCTCCTCTTTCACTTTCATCAAGAGGCTTTTTAGCTCCTCTTCACTTTCTGCCATAAGGGTGGTGTCATCTGCATATCTGAGGTTATTGATATTCCTCCCGACAATCTTGATTCCAGCTTGTGTTTCTTCCAGTCCAGTGTTTCTCATGATGTACTCTGCTTAGAAGTTAACTAAGCAGGGTGACAATATACAGCCTTGACGTACTCCTGTTCCTATTTGGAACCAGTCTGTTGTTCCATGTCCAGTTCTAGCTGTTGCTTCCTGACCTGCATACAGATTTCTCAAGAGGCAGGTTAGGTGGTCTGGTATTCCCATCTCTCTCAGAATTTTCCACAGTTTATTGTGATCCACACAGTCAAAGGCTTTTGCATAGTCAATAAAGCAGAAATAGATGTTGTTCTGGAACTCTCTTGCTTTTTCGATGATCCAGCGGATATTGGCAATTTGATCTCTGGTTCCTCTGCCTTTTCTAAAACCAGCTTGAACATCAGGAAGTTCACGGTTCACGTATTGCTGAAGTCTGGCTTGGAGAATTTTGAGCAGTACTTTACTAGCATGTGAGATGAGTGCAATTGTGTGGTAGTTTGAGCATTCTTTGGCATTGCCTTTCTTTGGGATTGGAATGAAAACTGACCTTTCCCAGTCCTGTGGCCATTGCTGAGTTTTCCAAATTTGCCGGCATATTAAGTGCAGCACTTTCACAGCATCATCTTTCAGGATTTGAAACAGCTCTACTGGAATTCCATCACCTCCACTAGCATTGTTCGTAGTGATGCTTTCTAAGGCCCACTTGACTTCACATTCCAAGATGTCTGGCTCTAGATTAGTGATCACATCATCATGATTATCTGGGTCATGAAGATCTTTTTTGTAAAGTTCTTCCATGTATTCTTGCCACCTCTTCTTAATATCTTCTGCTTCTGTTAGGTCCAGACCATTTCTGTCCTTTATCGAGCCCATCTTTGCATGAAATGTTCCCTTGGTATCTCTAATTTTCTTGAAGAGATCTCTAGTCTTTCCCATTCTGTTGTTTTCCTCTATTTCTTTGCATTGATTGCTGAAGAAGGCTTTCTTATCTCTTCTTGCTATTCTTTGGAACTCTGCATTCAGATGCTTATATCTTTCCTTTTCTCCTTGCTTTTCATCTCTCTTCTTTTCACAGCTATTTGTAAGGCCTCCCCAGACAGCCATTTTGCTTTTTTGCATTTCTTTTCCATGGGGATGGTCTTGATCCCTGTCTCCTGTACAATGTCATGAACCTCATTCCATAGTTCATCAGGCACTCTATCTATCAGATCTAGTCCCTTAAATCTATTTCTCACTTCCACTTTATAATCATAAGGGATTTGGTTTAGGTCATACCTGAATGGTCTAGCGGTTTTCCCTACTTTCTTCAATTTGAGTCTGAATTTGGTAATAAGGAGTTCATGATCTGAGCCACTGTCAGCTCCTGGTCTTATTTTTGTTGACTGTATAGAGCTTCTCCATCTTTGGCTGCAAAGAATATAATCAATCTGATTTCGGTGTTGACCATCTGGTGATGTCCATATGTAGAGTCTTCTCTTGTGTTGTTGGAAGAGGGTGTTTGCTATGACCAGTGCATTTTCTTTGCAAAACTCCATTAGTCTTTGCCCTGCTTCATTCTGCATTCCAAGGCCAAATTTGCCTATTACTCCAGGTGTTTCTTGACTTCCTACTTTTGCATTCCAGTCCCCTATAATGAAAAGGACATCTTTTTTGGGGTGTTAGTTCTAAAAGGTCTTGTAGGTCTTCATAGAACCATTCAACTTCAGTTTCTTCAGCATTACTGGTTGGGGCATAGACTTGGATAACTGTGATATTGAATGGTTTGCCTTGGAGACGAACAGAGATCATCCTGTCGTTTTTGAGATTGCATCCAAGTACTGCATTTCAGACTCTTTTGTTGACCATGATGGCTACTCCATTTCTTCTGAGGGATTCCTGCCTGCAGTAGTAGATGTAATGGTCATCTGAGTTAAATTCACCCATTCCAGTCCATTTTAGTTCGCTGATTCCTAGAATGTCAACGTTCACCCTTGCCATCTCTTGTTTGACCACTTCCAATTTGCCTTGATTCATGGACCTGACATTCCAGGTTCCTACGCAATATTGATCCTTACAGCATCGGATCTTGCTTCTATCATCAGTCACATCCACAACTGGGTATTGTTTTTGCTTTGGCTCCATCCCTTCATTCTTTCTGGAGTTATTTTTCCACTGATCTCCAGTAGCCTATTGGGCACCTAATGACCTGGGGAGTTCCTCTTTCGGTATCCTATCATTTTGCCTTTTCCTACTGTTCATGGGGTTCTCAAGGCAAGAATACTGAAGTGGCTTGCCATTCCCTTCTCCAGTGGACCACATTCTGTCAGACCTCTCTACCATGATCCCTCATCCAAGGTAAGGAGCAGCGGCTGTGCTTTGCTTGAGCAGCCATGAAGAGATACCCCACGCCCAAGGTAAGAGAAACACAAGTAAGATGGTAGGTGTTGCAAGAGGGCATCAGAGGGCAGACACACTGAAACCATACTCACAGAAAAGTAGTGCTCATCAGACACTTCCTTAAATACAAGTATACAGTCTCTCAGAAAACCTTCTATAGAGACATAGAACTTCAGATCCAAGTACTAACATCAAAGATTTCAAAGGGAGGAAAGGAAACCAGGTTGAAAGAAGAAGGGGGAGGAGGTAGGAGAGGGGGGCAAAAGGGGTGGCCTTACAGACGTCTCCTGCCACCTGCAGATTTTGCCTTGTCTGGCCACCATTTGGTTTAGACCTGCCACCATTTTGTTAGAACTTGATTTTCTTTCCCTGTGCCTTGAGACCAGGGCTCTCAGGAATGATTATCGAGACTGAGGGAAAAGGGGAAAAAGACTTAAAATTTTTAATTTCAACTTTTTTAAAAAATAAACTAGTAAATTTTATATTATAATATCTAATTCATGACTAAACTTAGAAAATGAAGCTAGATCTTGCACTGTGTCTGTCTAATTATGTCTTGATATGTCTTTGTCTCTGTCTTTGAGGTTAATTTGTAAATGAGCTCTATTTATTTGGCTTAAAAAAAGGTAAGCACTTACAAATCAAATAATTCTAAATTAAACAATAAATTCCAGGTTCATGTGAACTGGGAAATATTCAGTATTAAATACCTGATATTAATGTTTGTTTGTTGACATGTCTAATATAGACATGTCTTAGAGTAATTAACATTAAGTAGAATATTTTCATTGTACCTAGGTTTAATAATATTGGAGAAGGAAATGGCAACTCACTCCAGTGTTCTTGCCTTGAGAATCCCAGGGACGGGGGAGCCTGGTGGGCTGCTGTCTATGGGGTCACACAGAGTCGGACACAACTGAAGTGACTTAGCAGCAGTAGCAGCTTACCTTTAACAGGAAAGTTTATATTTTTGTGTGGCTCCTTTGTTTGAACTCAAAGAGCTCCTTTTAGCTTTTCTTATAGGGCAGGCTTGTTGTTGTTTAGCCACTCAGTCGTGTCTGACTCTTTGGGATCCCACTGAGTGCAGCACACCAGGCTTCCTTGTCCTTCACTGTCTTCTGGAATTTACTCAAATTCATGTCACTTGAATCGGTGATGCCATCCAGCCATCATATCCTCTGTTGACCCCTTTTCCTGTTGCCCTCAATCTTTCTCAGCATCAGGGTCTTTTCCAGTGAGTCAGCTCTTCATATCAAGTGGCCAAAGTATTAGAGTTTCAGCTTAAGTATCAGTCTTCCAATTCAGGGTTGATTTCCTTTAAGACTGACTGGTTTGATCTCCTTGCTGTCCAAGGGACTCTCAAGAGTCTTCTCCAGCACCACAGTCTGAAAGCATCAGTTCTTCTATGCTCTGCCTTCTTTATGGTGCAGCTCTCACATCCACACAAGACTACTGGAAAAGCCACAGCTTTGACTACACGAACCTTTTTCAGCAAAGTGATGTCTTTGCTTTTTAATACACTGTCTAGATTTGTCATAGATTTCCTTCCAAGAAGTAAGTGTCTTTTAATTTCGTGCCTGGGGTCACCATCCTCAGTGTTTTTGGAGCCCGAGAAAATAAAATCTGTCACTGTTGCCACTCTGTATCCTTCTATTTGCCATGAAGTGATGGGACCAGATGCCATGATCTGTTTTCTAAATGGTGAGTTTTAAGCCAGCTTTTTCACTCTTCTCTTTCACCTTCATCAAGAGGCTCTTTAGTTCCTCCTCATTTTTTTGCCGTTATGGTGGTATCATCTGCACATCTGAGGTTGTTGTTATTTCTTCAAGCAGCCTTGATTCCAGCTTGTGCTTCATCCTCTCCGGCATTCTGTGTGATGTACTCTGCATAGAAGTTGAATAAACAGGGTGACAAGATACACCCTTGTACTCCTTTCCCAATTTTGAACCAGTCAGTTGTTCTATGTAAGGTTCTAACTGTTGTTGTTCTAACTTGACCCACATACAGGTTTCTCAGGAGACAGGTAAGGTGGTCTGGTACTCCCATCTCTTTAAAAAAAAATATTTATTTACTTATTTTAATTGGAGGCCGCCTTTTTAAGAATTTTCCACAGTTCATTGTGATTCACATAGCCAAATTCTGTAGCATAGTCATGAAACAGAAGTAGATGTTTTTCTGGAATTCCTTTGCTTTCTCTATGATCCAATGAATATTGTCAATTTGATCTCTGGCTCCTGTGCCTCTCCTAAACCCAGCTTGTACATCTGGAAGTTATCAATTCTTGTACTGTTGAAGCCTAGCTTGAAGGAATTTGAGCATAACCTCATTTGCATGGGAAATTAGTGCAATTGTGCGGTAGTTTGAAAGTTCTTTGGCACTGCCCTTCTTTGGAATTGGAATGAAAACTGACTTTTTCCAGTCCTATGGCCACTGCTGAGTTTTCCAAATTTGCTGGCATATTGAGTGCAGCACTTTATCAGCATCATTTTTTAGGATTTGAAATAGTTCAGCTGGAATTCCATCACCTCCACTAGCTTTGTTGCTGGTAATACTTCTTGCTATTCTCTGGAACTTCACATTCAGGTGGGTGTATCTTTCCCTTTCTCCCTTCCTTTTTGCTTCTCTTCTTTCCTCAGCTATTTGTAAAGCCTCCTAACACAGCCATTTTGCCTTCTTGCATTTCTTTTTCATTAGAATGATTTTGGTCACTTCCTCCTGTACAATGTTATGAACCTCTGTCCATAGTTCTTCACGCATTCTGTCTACCAGATCTAATCCCTTGAATGTATTCATCACCTCCACTGTATAACCATAAGGGATTTGATTAAGGTCAGACCTGAGTGGCCTAGTGGTTTTCCCTATTTTCTTCAATTTCAGTCTGAATTTTGCAATAAGGAGTGGATGATTTGATCCACAGTTAGCTCCAGGTCTTATTTTTGCTGACTTTATAGAGCTTCTACACCTTCAGCTGCAAAGAATATGATCAATCTGATTTCAGTATTGACTATTTGGTGATATCCATGTGTAGAATCACATCTTGTGTTGGTGGAAAAGGGTGATTGCTATCACCAGTATGTTCTCTTAACAAAATTCTGTTAGCCTTTGCCCTGTTTCATTTATTTATTTATTTATTTATTATTTTACTTTACAATTCTGTATTGGTTTTGCCATACATTGACATGAATCCACCACGGGTGTACATGCGTTCCCAAACATGAGCCCCCCTCCCACCCCCCTCCCCACAACATCTCTCTGGGTCATCTCCGTGTACCAGCCCCAGGCGTGCCGTATCCTGCATCGGACATAGACTGGCAATTCGATTCTTACATGATATTATACATGTTTCAATGCCATTCTCCCAAATCATCTCACCCTCTCCCTCTCCCTCTGAGTCCAAAAGTCTGCTATACACATCTGTGTCTTTTTTGCTGTCCTGCATACAGGGTCATCATTGCCATCTTTCTAAATTCCATATATATGTGTTAGTATACTGTATTGGTGTTGTACTCCAAGGCCAAACCTGCCTGTTATTTCAGATATCTCTTAACTTCCTACTTTTGCATTCAAATCCCCTGTGAAAAAAGGATATCTTTTTTTGATGTTAGTTCTAGAAGGTCTTGTATGTCTTCATAGAACCAGTGTACTTCAGCCTCTTTGGCATCAGTGGTTGGGCCTAGACTTGGATTACTGGGATGTTGAATGGTTTGCTTTGGAAATAAACCAAGATCATTCTTTTGTTTTTGACACTGTACCCAAGTACTACATTTCAAGCTCTTTTGTTTGAAAGGCTATTCTTTCAAATAGCCTAGAGGGCTATTTGACTATGAGGGCTATTCCCTTTCTTCTAAGGGATTCTTGCCCAAAGAGGTAGATATAATGGTTATCTGAATTAAATTCGTGTATTCCAGTCCCTTTTAGTTCATCAATTGCTAAAATGTCAATGTTCTCTCTTACCATCTCCTGCTTGACCACCTCCAATTTACCTTGATTCATGAACTTAATATTTGAGCTTCCTATGCAATATTGTTCTTTACAGCATCAGATTATACTGTCACCACCAGATACATCCACTGAGCATCTTTTCTGCTTTTGCCCAGCCACTTCATTCTTTCTGGAGCTATTAGTAATTGCCCTCAACTCTTCCCCAGTAGCATATTGAACACCTTATGATCTGAGGGGACTCGTCTTCCAGTGTCATATCTTTTTGCCTTTTCATGCTGTTCATGTTCATGGGGTCCTTGCAGCAAGAATACTGGAATGGTTTGCCATTCCCTCTTCTAGCAGACCACATTTCATCAGAACTCTCGACTATGACCCATCCATCTTCAGTGGCCCTGCACGGCATAGCTCATATCTTCATTGAGTTATGCAAGCCCCTTCACCATGACATGGCTGTGATCCAAGAAGGGGTTCCCTTATTACATCTTTTCCCTTTAATCACTTTGCTACATGATTTATAGAATGGTTAGTATATGCAGTTAGAGAAATATACAGAATTAATGGAACTCCAGAACATTTTTTTTATTTTAATTTTTTTTAATTTTATTGAAATATAATTGACAATAACATTGTATAAGTTTAAGGTATATAACATGTTGATTTGATATGCTATATATTACAAAATCGTTATCACCATAGTGTTTGCTAGCATCTCCATCATGTTATGTAATTACCATTTCTTCTTGCGTGTGTGTGTGTGTGATGAGAACATTTAAGACATATTTTTCTTAGCAACTTTCAAGTATACAATACAGTACTATTAACTATAATCACTGTACTGTACATTAGATCCCCAGAATCTATTCATCTTATAACAGGAAGTTTGTACTCTTTGACCAACATCTTTCTACTTCCCCCCCATCCCCAGTCCCCAGTTCCCACTATTCTAACTTTCAGTTTCTATGTATTTGGCAATTTTCAGGTTCCACAGATAAGTGATATCATATAATATTTATCTTTCTCTGACTTATTTCACTTAGCATAATGCCCTCAAATTTCATCCAAGTTGTCACAAACGATAAGATCTCCCTCCTTTTCATGGCTGAATAATATTCCTTTGTACTATACCTTCTTTATTCATTAATCTGAGGAAAGACAGTTATGTTGTTTCTGTATTTTAGGTACTGTGAATAATGCTACAGTAAACATTGGGAGTTCAGATATCTCTTTGAGATCTCATTTTAATTTCTTTGGGATGTATAATCAGAAATTGGGCTGCTGGATCATATGATTTTTAATCTTTTGAGGATTATCTATACTGTTTCCTGTAGTAGATTCACCAGCTTCCCACCAACAGTACCTGAGGGTCACCTTTTTTCCATATTTATTATTGCCAACATTTATTATATTATTTATTTCTTCCTTCCTTCCTGTC